>NW_027364414.1:0-236448 GCF_046119375.1 Phyllobates terribilis
GAAATTTTTGCTTTTTCCTGCTCCTCTTAGCATGATAAAGAAGATTCAAAGAGAGTGAGATGCCAGCTCCTTTCATTCAGTCAGTAGCTTCAAACATTTCTGGTATATGAATAACATGATGTTTTTCAATGGCAAAAATCAATGAATATTGTAAATGCACAAACAGTAATTTCTCCGCATTGCAAGGTGCAATTCTGAAATTTTTAGCTTTTTCCTGTTAATCCTAGCATGATAAAGAAGATTCAAAGAGAGTGAGATGCCAGCTCCTTTCATTCAGTCAGTAGCTTCAAACATTTCTGGTATATGAAAAACGTTTTTCAATGGCAAAAATCAATGAATATTGTAAATGCACAAACAGTAATATCTCCACATTGCAAGGTGCAATTCTGAAATTTTTTGCTTTTTCCTGTTAATCCTAGCATGATAAAGAAGATTCAAAGAGAGTGAGATGCCAGCTCCTTTCATTCAGTCAGTAGCTTCAAACATTTCTGGTATATGAAAAACATGTTTTTCAATGGCAAAAATCAATGAATATTGTAAATGCACAAACAGTAATATCTCCACATTGCACGGTGCAATTCTGAAATTTTTAGCTTTTTCCTGTTAATCCTAGCATGATAAAGAAGATTCAAAGAGAGTGAGATGCCAGCTCCTTTCATTCAGTCAGTAGCTTCAAACATTTCTGGTATATGAAAAACATGTTTTTCAATGGCAAAAATCAATGAATATTGTAAATGCACAAACAGTAATATCTCCACATTGCAAGGTGCAATTCTGAAATTTTTTGCTTTTTCCTGCTAATCCTAGCATGATAAAGAAGATTCAAAGAGAGTGAGATGCCAGCTCCTTTCATTCAGTCAGTAGCTTCAAACATTTCTGGTATATGAAAAACATGTTTTTCAATGGCAAAAATCAATGAATATTGTAAATGCACAAACAGTAATATCTCCACATTGCACGGTGCAATTCTGAAATTTTTAGCTTTTTCCTGTTAATCCTAGCATGATAAAGAAGATTCAAAGAGAGTGAGATGCCAGCTCCTTTCATTCAGTCAGTAGCTTCAAACATTTCTGGTATATGAAAAACATGTTTTTCAATGGCAAAAATCAATGAATATTGTAAATGCACAAACAGTAATATCTCCACATTGCAAGGTGCAATTCTGAAATTTTTTGCTTTTTCCTGTTAATCCTAGCATGATAAAGAAGATTCAAAGAGAGTGAGATGCCAGCTCCTTTCATTCAGTCAGTAGCTTCAAACATTTCTGGTATATGAAAAACGTTTTTCAATGGCAAAAATCAATGAATATTGTAAATGCACAAACAGTAATATCTCCACATTGCAAGGTGCAATTCTGAAATTTTTTGCTTTTTCCTGCTAATCCTAGCATGATAAAGAAGATTCAAAGAGAGTGAGATGCCAGCTCCTTTCATTCAGTCAGTAGCTTCAAACATTTCTGGTATATGAAAAACATGTTTTTCAATGGCAAAAATCAATGAATATTGTAAATGCAAACAGTAATATCTCCACATTGCACGGTGCAATTCTGAAATTTTTAGCTTTTTCCTGTTAATCCTAGCATGATAAAGAAGATTCAAAGAGAGTGAGATGCCAGCTCCTTTCATTCAGTCAGTAGCTTCAAACATTTCTGGTATATGAAAAACATGTTTTTCAATGGCAAAAATCAATGAATATTGTAAATGCACAAACAGTAATATCTCCACATTGCAAGGTGCAATTCTGAAATTTTTTGCTTTTTCCTGCTAATCCTAGCATGATAAAGAAGATTCAAAGAGAGTGAGATGCCAGCTCCTTTCATTCAGTCAGTAGCTTCAAACATTTCTGGTATATGAAAAACATGTTTTTCAATGGCAAAAATCAATGAATATTGTAAATGCACAAACAGTAATATCTCCACATTGCACGGTGCAATTCTGAAATTTTTAGCTTTTTCCTGTTAATCCTAGCATGATAAAGAAGATTCAAAGAGAGTGAGATGCCAGCTCCTTTCATTCAGTCAGTAGCTTCAAACATTTCTGGTATATGAAAAACATGTTTTTCAATGGCAAAAATCAATGAATATTGTAAATGCACAAACAGTAATATCTCCACATTGCAAGGTGCAATTCTGAAATTTTTTGCTTTTTCCTGCTAATCCTAGCATGATAAAGAAGATTCAAAGAGAGTGAGATGCCAGCTCCTTTCATTCAGTCAGTAGCTTCAAACATTTCTGGTATATGAAAAACATGTTTTTCAATGGCAAAAATCAATGAATATTGTAAATGCACAAACAGTAATTTCTCCACATTGCAAGGTGCAATTCTGAAATTTTTTGCTTTTTCCTGCTCCTCTTAGCATGATAAAGAAGATTCAAAGAGAGTGAGATGCCAGCTCCTTTCATTCAGTCAGTAGCTTCAAACATTTCTGGTATATGAATAACATGATGTTTTTCAATGGCAAAAATCAATGAATATTGTAAATGCACAAACAGTAATTTCTCCGCATTGCAAGGTGCAATTCTGAAATTTTTAGCTTTTTCCTGTTAATCCTAGCATGATAAAGAAGATTCAAAGAGAGTGAGATGCCAGCTCCTTTCATTCAGTCAGTAGCTTCAAACATTTCTGGTATATGAAAAACGTTTTTCAATGGCAAAAATCAATGAATATTGTAAATGCACAAACAGTAATATCTCCACATTGCAAGGTGCAATTCTGAAATTTTTTGCTTTTTCCTGTTAATCCTAGCATGATAAAGAAGATTCAAAGAGAGTGAGATGCCAGCTCCTTTCATTCAGTCAGTAGCTTCAAACATTTCTGGTATATGAAAAACATGTTTTTCAATGGCAAAAATCAATGAATATTGTAAATGCACAAACAGTAATATCTCCACATTGCACGGTGCAATTCTGAAATTTTTAGCTTTTTCCTGTTAATCCTAGCATGATAAAGAAGATTCAAAGAGAGTGAGATGCCAGCTCCTTTCATTCAGTCAGTAGCTTCAAACATTTCTGGTATATGAAAAACATGTTTTTCAATGGCAAAAATCAATGAATATTGTAAATGCACAAACAGTAATATCTCCACATTGCAAGGTGCAATTCTGAAATTTTTTGCTTTTTCCTGCTAATCCTAGCATGATAAAGAAGATTCAAAGAGAGTGAGATGCCAGCTCCTTTCATTCAGTCAGTAGCTTCAAACATTTCTGGTATATGAAAAACATGTTTTTCAATGGCAAAAATCAATGAATATTGTAAATGCACAAACAGTAATATCTCCACATTGCACGGTGCAATTCTGAAATTTTTAGCTTTTTCCTGTTAATCCTAGCATGATAAAGAAGATTCAAAGAGAGTGAGATGCCAGCTCCTTTCATTCAGTCAGTAGCTTCAAACATTTCTGGTATATGAAAAACATGTTTTTCAATGGCAAAAATCAATGAATATTGTAAATGCACAAACAGTAATATCTCCACATTGCAAGGTGCAATTCTGAAATTTTTTGCTTTTTCCTGTTAATCCTAGCATGATAAAGAAGATTCAAAGAGAGTGAGATGCCAGCTCCTTTCATTCAGTCAGTAGCTTCAAACATTTCTGGTATATGAAAAACGTTTTTCAATGGCAAAAATCAATGAATATTGTAAATGCACAAACAGTAATATCTCCACATTGCAAGGTGCAATTCTGAAATTTTTTGCTTTTTCCTGCTAATCCTAGCATGATAAAGAAGATTCAAAGAGAGTGAGATGCCAGCTCCTTTCATTCAGTCAGTAGCTTCAAACATTTCTGGTATATGAAAAACATGTTTTTCAATGGCAAAAATCAATGAATATTGTAAATGCAAACAGTAATATCTCCACATTGCACGGTGCAATTCTGAAATTTTTAGCTTTTTCCTGTTAATCCTAGCATGATAAAGAAGATTCAAAGAGAGTGAGATGCCAGCTCCTTTCATTCAGTCAGTAGCTTCAAACATTTCTGGTATATGAAAAACATGTTTTTCAATGGCAAAAATCAATGAATATTGTAAATGCACAAACAGTAATATCTCCACATTGCAAGGTGCAATTCTGAAATTTTTTGCTTTTTCCTGCTAATCCTAGCATGATAAAGAAGATTCAAAGAGAGTGAGATGCCAGCTCCTTTCATTCAGTCAGTAGCTTCAAACATTTCTGGTATATGAAAAACATGTTTTTCAATGGCAAAAATCAATGAATATTGTAAATGCACAAACAGTAATATCTCCACATTGCACGGTGCAATTCTGAAATTTTTAGCTTTTTCCTGTTAATCCTAGCATGATAAAGAAGATTCAAAGAGAGTGAGATGCCAGCTCCTTTCATTCAGTCAGTAGCTTCAAACATTTCTGGTATATGAAAAACATGTTTTTCAATGGCAAAAATCAATGAATATTGTAAATGCACAAACAGTAATATCTCCACATTGCAAGGTG
This sequence comes from Phyllobates terribilis, assembly GCF_046119375.1. Classification (NCBI taxonomy): domain Eukaryota; kingdom Metazoa; phylum Chordata; class Amphibia; order Anura; family Dendrobatidae; genus Phyllobates; species Phyllobates terribilis. The sequence continues at coordinate 4,449 of NW_027364414.1, forward strand.
CAATTCTGAAATTTTTTGCTTTTTCCTGCTAATCCTAGCATGATAAAGAAGATTCAAAGAGAGTGAGATGCCAGCTCCTTTCATTCAGTCAGTAGCTTCAAACATTTCTGGTATATGAAAAACATGTTTTTCAATGGCAAAAATCAATGAATATTGTAAATGCACAAACAGTAATTTCTCCACATTGCAAGGTGCAATTCTGAAATTTTTTGCTTTTTCCTGCTCCTCTTAGCATGATAAAGAAGATTCAAAGAGAGTGAGATGCCAGCTCCTTTCATTCAGTCAGTAGCTTCAAACATTTCTGGTATATGAATAACATGATGTTTTTCAATGGCAAAAATCAATGAATATTGTAAATGCACAAACAGTAATTTCTCCGCATTGCAAGGTGCAATTCTGAAATTTTTAGCTTTTTCCTGTTAATCCTAGCATGATAAAGAAGATTCAAAGAGAGTGAGATGCCAGCTCCTTTCATTCAGTCAGTAGCTTCAAACATTTCTGGTATATGAAAAACGTTTTTCAATGGCAAAAATCAATGAATATTGTAAATGCACAAACAGTAATATCTCCACATTGCAAGGTGCAATTCTGAAATTTTTTGCTTTTTCCTGTTAATCCTAGCATGATAAAGAAGATTCAAAGAGAGTGAGATGCCAGCTCCTTTCATTCAGTCAGTAGCTTCAAACATTTCTGGTATATGAAAAACATGTTTTTCAATGGCAAAAATCAATGAATATTGTAAATGCACAAACAGTAATATCTCCACATTGCACGGTGCAATTCTGAAATTTTTAGCTTTTTCCTGTTAATCCTAGCATGATAAAGAAGATTCAAAGAGAGTGAGATGCCAGCTCCTTTCATTCAGTCAGTAGCTTCAAACATTTCTGGTATATGAAAAACATGTTTTTCAATGGCAAAAATCAATGAATATTGTAAATGCACAAACAGTAATATCTCCACATTGCAAGGTGCAATTCTGAAATTTTTTGCTTTTTCCTGCTAATCCTAGCATGATAAAGAAGATTCAAAGAGAGTGAGATGCCAGCTCCTTTCATTCAGTCAGTAGCTTCAAACATTTCTGGTATATGAAAAACATGTTTTTCAATGGCAAAAATCAATGAATATTGTAAATGCACAAACAGTAATATCTCCACATTGCACGGTGCAATTCTGAAATTTTTAGCTTTTTCCTGTTAATCCTAGCATGATAAAGAAGATTCAAAGAGAGTGAGATGCCAGCTCCTTTCATTCAGTCAGTAGCTTCAAACATTTCTGGTATATGAAAAACATGTTTTTCAATGGCAAAAATCAATGAATATTGTAAATGCACAAACAGTAATATCTCCACATTGCAAGGTGCAATTCTGAAATTTTTTGCTTTTTCCTGTTAATCCTAGCATGATAAAGAAGATTCAAAGAGAGTGAGATGCCAGCTCCTTTCATTCAGTCAGTAGCTTCAAACATTTCTGGTATATGAAAAACGTTTTTCAATGGCAAAAATCAATGAATATTGTAAATGCACAAACAGTAATATCTCCACATTGCAAGGTGCAATTCTGAAATTTTTTGCTTTTTCCTGCTAATCCTAGCATGATAAAGAAGATTCAAAGAGAGTGAGATGCCAGCTCCTTTCATTCAGTCAGTAGCTTCAAACATTTCTGGTATATGAAAAACATGTTTTTCAATGGCAAAAATCAATGAATATTGTAAATGCACAAACAGTAATATCTCCACATTGCACGGTGCAATTCTGAAATTTTTAGCTTTTTCCTGTTAATCCTAGCATGATAAAGAAGATTCAAAGAGAGTGAGATGCCAGCTCCTTTCATTCAGTCAGTAGCTTCAAACATTTCTGGTATATGAAAAACATGTTTTTCAATGGCAAAAATCAATGAATATTGTAAATGCACAAACAGTAATATCTCCACATTGCAAGGTGCAATTCTGAAATTTTTTGCTTTTTCCTGCTAATCCTAGCATGATAAAGAAGATTCAAAGAGAGTGAGATGCCAGCTCCTTTCATTCAGTCAGTAGCTTCAAACATTTCTGGTATATGAAAAACATGTTTTTCAATGGCAAAAATCAATGAATATTGTAAATGCACAAACAGTAATATCTCCACATTGCACGGTGCAATTCTGAAATTTTTAGCTTTTTCCTGTTAATCCTAGCATGATAAAGAAGATTCAAAGAGAGTGAGATGCCAGCTCCTTTCATTCAGTCAGTAGCTTCAAACATTTCTGGTATATGAAAAACATGTTTTTCAATGGCAAAAATCAATGAATATTGTAAATGCACAAACAGTAATATCTCCACATTGCAAGGTGCAATTCTGAAATTTTTTGCTTTTTCCTGTTAATCCTAGCATGATAAAGAAGATTCAAAGAGAGTGAGATGCCAGCTCCTTTCATTCAGTCAGTAGCTTCAAACATTTCTGGTATATGAAAAACATGTTTTTCAATGGCAAAAATCAATGAATATTGTAAATGCACAAACAGTAATATCTCCACATTGCAAGGTGCAATTCTGAAATTTTTTGCTTTTTCCTGCTAATCCTAGCATGATAAAGAAGATTCAAAGAGAGTGAGATGCCAGCTCCTTTCATTCAGTCAGTAGCTTCAAACATTTCTGGTATATGAAAAACATGTTTTTCAATGGCAAAAATCAATGAATATTGTAAATGCACAAACAGTAATATCTCCACATTGCACGGTGCAATTCTGAAATTTTTAGCTTTTTCCTGTTAATCCTAGCATGATAAAGAAGATTCAAAGAGAGTGAGATGCCAGCTCCTTTCATTCAGTCAGTAGCTTCAAACATTTCTGGTATATGAAAAACATGTTTTTCAATGGCAAAAATCAATGAATATTGTAAATGCACAAACAGTAATATCTCCACATTGCAAGGTGCAATTCTGAAATTTTTTGCTTTTTCCTGTTAATCCTAGCATGATAAAGAAGATTCAAAGAGAGTGAGATGCCAGCTCCTTTCATTCAGTCAGTAGCTTCAAACATTTCTGGTATATGAAAAACATGTTTTTCAATGGCATAAATCAATGAATATTGTAAATGCACAAACAGTAATATCTCCACATTGCAAGGTGCAATTCTGAAATTTTTTGCTTTTTCCTGCTAATCCTAGCATGATAAAGAAGATTCAAAGAGAGTGAGATGCCAGCTCCTTTCATTCAGTCAGTAGCTTCAAACATTTCTGGTATATGAAAAACATGTTTTTCAATGGCAAAAATCAATGAATATTGTAAATGCACAAACAGTAATATCTCCACATTGCACGGTGCAATTCTGAAATTTTTAGCTTTTTCCTGTTAATCCTAGCATGATAAAGAAGATTCAAAGAGAGTGAGATGCCAGCTCCTTTCATTCAGTCAGTAGCTTCAAACATTTCTGGTATATGAAAAACATGTTTTTCAATGGCAAAAATCAATGAATATTGTAAATGCACAAACAGTAATATCTCCACATTGCAAGGTGCAATTCTGAAATTTTTTGCTTTTTCCTGCTAATCCTAGCATGATAAAGAAGATTCAAAGAGAGTGAGATGCCAGCTCCTTTCATTCAGTCAGTAGCTTCAAACATTTCTGGTATATGAAAAACATGTTTTTCAATGGCAAAAATCAATGAATATTGTAAATGCACAAACAGTAATATCTCCACATTGCACGGTGCAATTCTGAAATTTTTAGCTTTTTCCTGTTAATCCTAGCATGATAAAGAAGATTCAAAGAGAGTGAGATGCCAGCTCCTTTCATTCAGTCAGTAGCTTCAAACATTTCTGGTATATGAAAAACATGTTTTTCAATGGCAAAAATCAATGAATATTGTAAATGCACAAACAGTAATATCTCCACATTGCAAGGTGCAATTCTGAAATTTTTTGCTTTTTCCTGTTAATCCTAGCATGATAAAGAAGATTCAAAGAGAGTGAGATGCCAGCTCCTTTCATTCAGTCAGTAGCTTCAAACATTTCTGGTATATGAAAAACATGTTTTTCAATGGCAAAAATCAATGAATATTGTAAATGCACAAACAGTAATATCTCCACATTGCAAGGTGCAATTCTGAAATTTTTTGCTTTTTCCTGCTAATCCTAGCATGATAAAGAAGATTCAAAGAGAGTGAGATGCCAGCTCCTTTCATTCAGTCAGTAGCTTCAAACATTTCTGGTATATGAAAAACATGTTTTTCAATGGCAAAAATCAATGAATATTGTAAATGCACAAACAGTAATATCTCCACATTGCACGGTGCAATTCTGAAATTTTTAGCTTTTTCCTGTTAATCCTAGCATGATAAAGAAGATTCAAAGAGAGTGAGATGCCAGCTCCTTTCATTCAGTCAGTAGCTTCAAACATTTCTGGTATATGAAAAACATGTTTTTCAATGGCAAAAATCAATGAATATTGTAAATGCACAAACAGTAATATCTCCACATTGCAAGGTGCAATTCTGAAATTTTTTGCTTTTTCCTGCTAATCCTAGCATGATAAAGAAGATTCAAAGAGAGTGAGATGCCAGCTCCTTTCATTCAGTCAGTAGCTTCAAACATTTCTGGTATATGAAAAACATGTTTTTCAATGGCAAAAATCAATGAATATTGTAAATGCACAAACAGTAATATCTCCACATTGCACGGTGCAATTCTGAAATTTTTAGCTTTTTCCTGTTAATCCTAGCATGATAAAGAAGATTCAAAGAGAGTGAGATGCCAGCTCCTTTCATTCAGTCAGTAGCTTCAAACATTTCTGGTATATGAAAAACATGTTTTTCAATGGCAAAAATCAATGAATATTGTAAATGCACAAACAGTAATATCTCCACATTGCAAGGTGCAATTCTGAAATTTTTTGCTTTTTCCTGTTAATCCTAGCATGATAAAGAAGATTCAAAGAGAGTGAGATGCCAGCTCCTTTCATTCAGTCAGTAGCTTCAAACATTTCTGGTATATGAAAAACATGTTTTTCAATGGCAAAAATCAATGAATATTGTAAATGCACAAACAGTAATATCTCCACATTGCAAGGTGCAATTCTGAAATTTTTTGCTTTTTCCTGCTAATCCTAGCATGATAAAGAAGATTCAAAGAGAGTGAGATGCCAGCTCCTTTCATTCAGTCAGTAGCTTCAAACATTTCTGGTATATGAAAAACATGTTTTTCAATGGCAAAAATCAATGAATATTGTAAATGCACAAACAGTAATATCTCCACATTGCACGGTGCAATTCTGAAATTTTTAGCTTTTTCCTGTTAATCCTAGCATGATAAAGAAGATTCAAAGAGAGTGAGATGCCAGCTCCTTTCATTCAGTCAGTAGCTTCAAACATTTCTGGTATATGAAAAACATGTTTTTCAATGGCAAAAATCAATGAATATTGTAAATGCACAAACAGTAATATCTCCACATTGCAAGGTGCAATTCTGAAATTTTTTGCTTTTTCCTGCTAATACTAGCATGATAAAGAAGATTCAAAGAGAGTGAGATGCCAGCTCCTTTCATTCAGTCAGTAGCTTCAAACATTTCTGGTATATGAAAAACATGTTTTTCAATGGCAAAAATCAATGAATATTGTAAATGCACAAACAGTAATATCTCCACATTGCACGGTGCAATTCTGAAATTTTTAGCTTTTTCCTGTTAATCCTAGCATGATAAAGAAGATTCAAAGAGAGTGAGATGCCAGCTCCTTTCATTCAGTCAGTAGCTTCAAACATTTCTGGACGTTTTTCAATGGCAAAAATCAATGAATATTGTAAATGCACAAACAGTAATATCTCCACATTGCAAGGTGCAATTCTGAAATTTTTTGCTTTTTCCTGTTAATCCTAGCATGATAAAGAAGATTCAAAGAGAGTGAGATGCCAGCTCCTTTCATTCAGTCAGTAGCTTCAAACATTTCTGGTATATGAAAAACATGTTTTTCAATGGCAAAAATCAATGAATATTGTAAATGCACAAACAGTAATATCTCCACATTGCAAGGTGCAATTCTGAAATTTTTTGCTTTTTCCTGTTAATCCTAGCATGATAAAGAAGATTCAAAGAGAGTGAGATGCCAGCTCCTTTCATTCAGTCAGTAGCTTCAAACATTTCTGGTATATGAAAAACATGTTTTTCAATGGCAAAAATCAATGAATATTGTAAATGCACAAACAGTAATATCTCCACATTGCAAGGTGCAATTCTGAAATTTTTTGCTTTTTCCTGCTAATCCTAGCATGATAAAGAAGATTCAAAGAGAGTGAGATGCCAGCTCCTTTCAATCAGTCAGTAGCTTCAAACATTTCTGGTATATGAAAAACATGTTTTTCAACGGCAAAAATCAATGAATATTGTAAATGCACAAACAGTAATATCTCCACATTGCACGGTGCAATTCTGAAATTTTTAGCTTTTTCCTGTTAATCCTAGCATGATAAAGAAGATTCAAAGAGAGTGAGATGCCAGCTCCTTTCATTCAGTCAGTAGCTTCAAACATTTCTGGTATATGAAAAACATGTTTTTCAATGGCAAAAATCAATGAATATTGTAAATGCACAAACAGTAATATCTCCACATTGCAAGGTGCAATTCTGAAATTGTTTGCTTTTTCCTGCTAATCCTAGCATGATAAAGAAGATTCAGAGTGAGATGCCAGCTCCTTTCATTCAGTCAGTAGCTTCAAACATTTCTGGTATATGAAAAACATGTTTTTCAATGGCAAAAATCAATGAATATTGTAAATGCACAAACAGTAATATCTCCACATTGCAAGGTGCAATTCTGAAATTTTTTGCTTTTTCCTGCTAATCCTAGCATGATAAAGAAGATTCAAAGAGAGTGAGATGCCAGCTCCTTTCAATCAGTCAGTAGCTTCAAACATTTCTGGTATATGAAAAACATGTTTTTCAATGGCAAAAATCAATGAATATTGTAAATGCACAAACAGTAATATCTCCACATTGCACGGTGCAATTCTGAAATTTTTTGCTTTTTCCTGCTAATCCTAGCATGATAAAGAAGATTCAAAGAGAGTGAGATGCCAGCTCCTTTCATTCAGTCAGTAGCTTCAAACATTTCTGGACGTTTTTCAATGGCAAAAATCAATGAATATTGTAAATGCACAAACAGTAATATCTCCACATTGCAAGGTGCAATTCTGAAATTTTTTGCTTTTTCCTGTTAATCCTAGCATGATAAAGAAGATTCAAAGAGAGTGAGATGCCAGCTCCTTTCATTCAGTCAGTAGCTTCAAACATTTCTGGTATATGAAAAACATGTTTTTCAATGGCAAAAATCAATGAATATTGTAAATGCACAAACAGTAATATCTCCACATTGCACGGTGCAATTCTGAAATTTTTAGCTTTTTCCTGTTAATCCTAGCATGATAAAGAAGATTCAAAGAGAGTGAGATGCCAGCTCCTTTCATTCAGTCAGTAGCTTCAAACATTTCTGGTATATGAAAAACATGTTTTTCAATGGCAAAAATCAATGAATATTGCAAATGCACAAACAGTAATATCTCCACATTGCAAGGTGCAATTCTGAAATTGTTTGCTTTTTCCTGCTAATCCTAGCATGATAAAGAAGATTCAGAGTGAGATGCCAGCTCCTTTCATTCAGTCAGTAGCTTCAAACATTTCTGGTATATGAAAAACATGTTTTTCAATGGCAAAAATCAATGAATATTGTAAATGCACAAACAGTAATATCTCCACATTGCAAGGTGCAATTCTGAAATTTTTTGCTTTTTCCTGCTAATCCTAGCATGATAAAGAAGATTCAAAGAGAGTGAGATGCCAGCTCCTTTCATTCAGTCAGTAGCTTCAAACATTTCTGGACGTTTTTCAATGGCAAAAATCAATGAATATTGTAAATGCACAAACAGTAATATCTCCACATTGCAAGGTGCAATTCTGAAATTTTTTGCTTTTTCCTGCTAATCCTAGCATGATAAACAAGATTCAAAGAGAGTGAGATGCCAGCTCCTTTCATTCAGTCAGTAGCTTCAAACATTTCTGGTATATGAAAAACATGTTTTTCAATGGCAAAAATCAATGAATATTGTAAATGCACAAACAGTAATATCTCCACATTGCACGGTGCAATTCTGAAATTTTTAGCTTTTTCCTGTTAATCCTAGCATGATAAAGAAGATTCAAAGAGAGTGAGATGCCAGCTCCTTTCATTCAGTCAGTAGCTTCAAACATTTCTGGTATATGAAAAACATGTTTTTCAATGGCAAAAATCAATGAATATTGTAAATGCACAAACAGTAATATCTCCACATTGCACGGTGCAATTCTGAAATTTTTAGCTTTTTCCTGTTAATCCTAGCATGATAAAGAAGATTCAAAGAGAGTGAGATGCCAGCTCCTTTCATTCAGTCAGTAGCTTCAAACATTTCTGGTATATGAAAAACATGTTTTTCAATGGCAAAAATCAATGAATATTGTAAATGCACAAACAGTAATATCTCCACATTGCAAGGTGCAATTCTGAAATTTTTTGCTTTTTCCTGCTAATCCTAGCATGATAAAGAAGATTCAAAGAGAGTGAGATGCCAGCTCCTTGCATTCAGTCAGTAGCTTCAAACATTTCTGGTATATGAAAAACATGTTTTTCAATGGCAAAAATCAATGAATATTGTAAATGCACAAACAGTAATATCTCCACATTGCACGGTGCAATTCTGAAATTTTTAGCTTTTTCCTGTTAATCCTAGCATGATAAAGAAGATTCAAAGAGAGTGAGATGCCAGCTCCTTTCATTCAGTCAGTAGCTTCAAACATTTCTGGACGTTTTTCAATGGCAAAAATCAATGAATATTGTAAATGCACAAACAGTAATATCTCCACATTGCAAGGTGCAATTCTGAAATTTTTTGCTTTTTCCTGTTAATCCTAGCATGATAAAGAAGATTCAAAGAGAGTGATATGCCAGCTCCTTTCATTCAGTCAGTAGCTTCAAACATTTCTGGTATATGAAAAACATGTTTTTCAATGGCAAAAATCAATGAATATTGTAAATGCACAAACAGTAATATCTCCACATTGCAAGGTGCAATTCTGAAATTTTTTGCTTTTTCCTGTTAATCCTAGCATGATAAAGAAGATTCAAAGAGAGTGAGATGCCAGCTCCTTTCATTCAGTCAGTAGCTTCAAACATTTCTGGTATATGAAAAACATGTTTTTCAATGGCAAAAATCAATGAATATTGTAAATGCACAAACAGTAATATCTCCACATTGCAAGGTGCAATTCTGAAATTTTTTGCTTTTTCCTGCTAATCCTAGCATGATAAAGAAGATTCAAAGAGAGTGAGATGCCAGCTCCTTTCAATCAGTCAGTAGCTTCAAACATTTCTGGTATATGAAAAACATGTTTTTCAATGGCAAAAATCAATGAATATTGTAAATGCACAAACAGTAATATCTCCACATTGCACGGTGCAATTCTGAAATTTTTTGCTTTTTCCTGCTAATCCTAGCATGATAAAGAAGATTCAAAGAGAGTGAGATGCCAGCTCCTTTCATTCAGTCAGTAGCTTCAAACATTTCTGGACGTTTTTCAATGGCAAAAATCAATGAATATTGTAAATGCACAAACAGTAATATCTCCACATTGCAAGGTGCAATTCTGAAATTTTTTGCTTTTTCCTGTTAATCCTAGCATGATAAAGAAGATTCAAAGAGAGTGAGATGCCAGCTCCTTTCATTCAGTCAGTAGCTTCAAACATTTCTGGTATATGAAAAACATGTTTTTCAATGGCAAAAATCAATGAATATTGTAAATGCACAAACAGTAATATCTCCACATTGCAAGGTGCAATTCTGAAATTTTTTGCTTTATCCTGCTAATCCTAGCATGATAAAGAAGATTCAAAGAGAGTGAGATGCCAGCTCCTTTCATTCAGTCAGTAGCTTCAAACATTTCTGGTATATGAAAAACATGTTTTTCAATGGCAAAAATCAATGAATATTGTAAATGCACAAACAGTAATATCTCCACATTGCAAGGTGCAATTCGGAAATTTTTTGCTTTTTCCTGCTAATCCTAGCATGATAAAGAAGATTCAAAGAGAGTGAGATGCCAGCTCCTTTCATTCAGTCAGTAGCTTCAAACATTTCTGGTATATGAAAAACATGTTTTTCAATGGCAAAAATCAATGAATATTGTAAATGCACAAACAGTAATATCTCCACATTGCAAGGTGCAATTCTGAAATTTTTTGCTTTTTCCTGCTAATCCTAGCATGATAAAGAAAATTCAAAGAGAGTGAGATGCCAGCTCCTTTCATTCAGTCAGTAGCTTCAAACATTTCTGGTATATGAAAAACATGTTTTTCAATGGCAAAAATCAATGAATATTGTAAATGCACAAACAGTAATATCTCCACATTGCACGGTGCAATTCTGAAATTTTTAGCTTTTTCCTGTTAATCCTAGCATGATAAAGAAGATTCAAAGAGAGTGAGATGCCAGCTCCTTTCATTCAGTCAGTAGCTTCAAACATTTCTGGTATATGAAAAACATGTTTTTCAATGGCAAAAATCAATGAATATTGTAAATGCACAAACAGTAATATCTCCACATTGCAAGGTGCAATTCTGAAATTTTTTGCTTTTTCCTGTTAATCCTAGCATGATAAAGAAGATTCAAAGAGAGTGAGATGCCAGCTCCTTTCATTCAGTCAGTAGCTTCAAACATTTCTGGTAGAATTGCACCTTGCAATGCGGAGAAATTACTGTTTGTGCATTTACAATATTCATTGATTTTTGCCATTGAAAAACATCATGTTATTCATATACCAGAAATGTTTGAAGCTACTGACTGAATGAAAGGAGCTGGCATCTCACTCTCTTTGAATCTTCTTTATCATGCTAAGAGGAGCAGGAAAAAGCAAAAAATTTCAGAATTGCACCTTGCAATGCGGAGAAATTACTGTTTGTGCATTTACAATATTCATTGATTTTTGCCATTGAAAAACATCATGTTATTCATATACCAGAAATGTTTGAAGCTACTGACTGAATGAAAGGAGCTGGCATCTCACTCTCTTTCAATCTTCTTTATCATGCTAAGAGGAGCAGGAAAAAGCAAAAAATTTCAGAATTGCACCTTGCAATGTGGAGAAATTACTGTTTGTGCATTTACAATATTCATTGATTTTTACCATTGAAAAACGTCCAGAAATGATTGAAGCTACTGACTGAATGAAAGTAACTGGCATCTCACTCTCTTTGAATCTTCTTTATCATGCTAAGAGGAGCAGGAAAAAGCAAAAAATTTCAGACTTGCACCTTGCAATGCGGAGAAATTACTGTTTGTGCATTTACAATATTCATTGATTTTTGCCATTGAAAAACATCATGTTATTCATATACCAGAAATGTTTGAAGCTACTGACTGAATGAAAGGAGCTGGCATCTCACTCTCTTTGAATCTTCTTTATCATGCTAAGAGGAGCAGGAAAAAGCAAAAAATTTCAGAATTGCACCTTGCAATGCGGAGAAATTACTGTTTGTGCATTTACAATATTCATTGATTTTTGCCATTGAAAAACGTCCAGAAATGATTGAAGCTACTGACTGAATGAAAGGAGCTGGCATCTCACTCTCTTTGAATCTTCTTTATCATGCTAAGAGGAGCAGGAAAAAGCAAAAAATTTCAGAATTGCACCTTGCAATGCGGAGAAATTACTGTTTGTGCATTTACAATCTTCATTAATTTTTGCCATTGAAAAATGTCCAGAAATGATTGAAGCTACTGACTGAATGAAAGGAGCTGGCATCTCACTCTCTTTGAATCTTCTTTATCATGCTAAGAGGAGCAGGAAAAATCAAAAAATTTCAGAATTGCACCTTGCAATGCAGAGAAATTACTGTTTGTGCATTTACAATATTCATTGATTTTTGCCATTGAAAAACATGTTATTCATATACCAGAAATGTTTGAAGCTACTGACTGAATGAAAGGAGCTGGCACCTCACTCTCTTTGAATCTTCTTTATCATGCTAAGAGGAGCGGGAAAAAGCAAAAAATTTCAGAATTGCACCTTGCAATGCGGAGAAATTACTGTTTGTGCATTTACAATATTCATTGATTTTTGCCATTGAAAAACGTCCAGAAATGATTGAAGGTACTGACTGAATGAAAGGAGCTGGCATCTCACTCTCTTTGAATCTTCTTTATCATGCTAAGAGGAGCAGGAAAAAGCAAAAAATTTCAGAATTGCACCTTGCAATGCGGAGAAATTACTGTTTGTGCATTTACAATATTCATTGATTTTTGCCACTGAAAAACGTCCAGAAATGATTGAAGCTACTGACTGAATGAAAGGAGCTGGCATCTCACTCTCTTTGAATCTTCTTTATCATGCTAAGAGGAGCAGGAAAAAGCAAAAAATTTCAGAATTGCACCTTGCAATGCGGAGAAATTACAGTTTGTGCATTTACAATATTCATTGATTTTTGCCATTGAAAAACATCCAGAAATGATTGAAGCTACTGACTGAATGAAAGGAGCTGGCATCTCACTCTCTTTGAATCTTCTTTATCATGCTAAGAGGAGCAGGAAAAAGCAAAAAATTTCAGAATTGCACCTTGCAATGCGGAGAAATTACTGTTTGTGCATTTACAATATTCATTGATTTTTGCCATTGAAAAACATCATGTTATTCATATACCAGAAATGTTTGAAGCTACTGACTGAATGAAAGGAGCTGGCATCTCACTCTCTTTGAATCTTCTTTATCATGCTAAGAGGAGCAGGAAAAAGCAAAAAATTTCAGAATTGCACCTTGCAATGTGGAGAAATTACTGTTTGTGCATTTACAATATTCATTGATTTTTACCATTGAAAAACGTCCAGAAATGATTGAAGCTACTGACTGAATGAAAGTAGCTGGCATCTCACTCTCTTTGAATCTTCTTTATCATGCTAAGAGGAGCAGGAAAAAGCAAAAAATTTCAGACTTGCACCTTGCAATGCGGAGAAATTACTGTTTGTGCATTTACAATATTCATTGATTTTTGCCATTGAAAAACATCATGTTATTCATATACCAGAAATGTTTGAAGCTACTGACTGAATGAAAGGAGCTGGCATCTCACTCTCTTTGAATCTTCTTTATCATGCTAAGAGGAGCAGGAAAAAGCAAAAAATTTCAGAATTGCACCTTGCAATGCGGAGAAATTACTGTTTGTACATTTACAATATTCATTGATTTTTGCCATTGAAAAACATCCAGAAATGATTGAAGCTACTGACTGAATGAAAGGAGCTGGCATCTCACTCTCTTTGAATCTTCTTTATCATGCTAAGAGGAGCAGGAAAAAGCAAAAAATTTCAGAATTGCACCTTGCAATGCGGAGAAATTACTGTTTGTGCATTTACAATATTCATTGATTTTTGCCATTGAAAAACATCATGTTATTCATATACCAGAAATGTTTGAAGCTACTGACTGAATGAAAGGAGCTGACATCACACTCTCTTTGAATCTTCTTTATCATGCTAAGAGGAGCAGGAAAAAGCAAAAGATTTCAGAATTGCACCTTGCAATGCGGAGAAATTACTGTTTGTGCATTTACAATATTCATTGATTTTTGCCATTGAAAAACATCCAGAAATGATTGAAGCTACTGACTGAATGAAAAGAGCTGGCATCTCACTCTCTTTGAATCTTCTTTATCATGCTAAGAGGAGCAGGAAAAAGCAAAAAATTTCAGAATTGCACCTTGCAATGCGGAGAAATTACTGTTTGTGCATTTACAATATTCATTGATTTTTGCCATTGAAAAACATCATGTTATTCATATACCAGAAATGTTTGAAGCTACTGACTGAATGAAAGGAGCTGGCATCTCACTCTCTTTGAATCTTCTTTATCATGCTAAGAGGAGCAGGAAAAAGCAAAAAATTTCAGAATTGCACCTTGCAATGTGGAGAAATTACTGTTTGTGCATTTACAATATTCATTGATTTTTACGATTGAAAAACGTCCAGAAATGATTGAAGCTACTGACTGAATGAAAGTAGCTGGCATCTCACTCTCTTTGAATCTTCTTTATCATGCTAAGAGGAGCAGGAAAAAGCAAAAAATTTCAGACTTGCACCTTGCAATGCGGAGAAATTACTGTTTGTGCATTTACAATATTCATTGATTTTTGCCATTGAAAAACATCATGTTATTCATATACCAGAAATGTTTGAAGCTACTGACTGAATGAAAGGAGCTGGCATCTCACTCTCTTTGAATCTTCTTTATCATGCTAAGAGGAGCAGGAAAAAGCAAAAAATTTCAGAATTGCACCTTGCAATGCGGAGAAATTACTGTTTGTGCATTTACAATATTCATTGATTTTTGCCATTGAAAAACATCATGTTATTCATATACCAGAAATGTTTGAAGCTACTGACTGAATGAAAGGAGCTGGCATCTCACTCTCTTTGAATCTTCTTTATCATGCTAAGAGGAGCAGGAAAAAGCAAACAATTTCAGAATTGCACCTTGCAATGTGGAGAAATTACTGTTTGTGCATTTACAATATTCATTGATTTTTACCATTGAAAAACGTCCAGAAATGATTGAAGCTACTGACTGAATGAAAGTAGCTGGCATCTCACTCTCTTTGAATCTTCTTTATCATGCTAAGAGGAGCAGGAAAAAGCAAAAAATTTCAGACTTGCACCTTGCAATGCGGAGAAATTACTGTTTGTGCATTTACAATATTCATTGATTTTTGCCATTGAAAAACATCATGTTATTCATATACCAGAAATGTTTGAAGCTACTGACTGAATGAAAGGAGCTGGCATCTCACTCTCTTTAAATCTTCTTTATCATGCTAAGAGGAGCAGGAAAAAGTAAAAAATTTCAGAATTGCACCTTGCAATGCGGAGAAATTACTGTTTGTGCATTTATAATATTCAATGATTTTTGCCATTGAAAAACGTCCAGAAATGATTGAAGCTACTGACTGAACGAAAGGAGCTGGCATCTCACTCTGAATCTTCTTTATCATGCTAAGAGGAGCAGGAAAAAGCAAAAAATTTCAGAATTGCACCTTGCAATGCGGAGAAATTACTGTTTGTGCATTTACAATATTCATTGATTTTTGCCATTGAAAAACATCCAGAAATGATTGAAGCTACTGACTGAATGAAAGGAGCTGGCATCTCACTCTCTTTGAATCTTCTTTATCATGCTAAGAGGAGCAGGAAAAAGCAAAAAATTTCAGAATTGCACCTTGCAATGCGGAGAAATTACTGTTTGTGCATTTACAATATTCATTGATTTTTGCCATTGAAAAACATCATGTTATTCATATACCAGAAATGTTTGAAGCTACTGACTGAATGAAAGGAGCTGACATCTCACTCTCTTTGAATCTTCTTTATCATGCTAAGAGGAGCAGGAAAAAGCAAAAAATTTCAGAATTGCACCTTGCAATGCGGAGAAATTACTGTTTGTGCATTTACAATATTCATTGATTTTTGCCATTGAAAAACGTCCAGAAATGATTGAAGCTACTGACTGAATGAAAGGAGCTGGCATCTCACTCTCTTTGAATCTTCTTTATCATGCTAAGAGGAGCAGGAAAAAGCAAAAAATTTCAGAATTGCACCTTGCAATGCGGAGAAATTACTGTTTGTGCATTTACAATATTCATTGATTTTTGCCATTGAAAAACATGTTATTCATATACCAGAAATGTTTGAAGCTACTGACTGAATGAAAGGAGCTGGCACCTCACTCTCATTGAATCTTCTTTATCATGCTAAGAGGAGCGGGAAAAAGCAAAAAATTTCAGAATTGCACCTTGCAATGCGGAGAAATTACTGTTTGTGCATTTATAATATTCAATGATTTTTGCCATTGAAAAACGTCCAGAAATGATTGAAGCTACTGACTGAACGAAAGGAGCTGGCATCTCACTCTCTTTGAATCTTCTTTATCATGCTAAGAGGAGCAGGAAAAAGCAAAAAATTTCAGAATTGCACCTTGCAATGCGGAGAAATTACTGTTTGTGCATTTACAATATTCATTGATTTTTGCCATTGAAAAACATCATGTTATTCATATACCAGAAATGTTTGAAGCTACTGACTGAATGAAAGGAGCTGACATCTCACTCTCTTTGAATCTTCTTTATCATGCTAAGAGGAGCAGGAAAAAGCAAAAAATTTCAGAATTGCACCTTGCAATGCGGAGAAATTACTGTTTGTGCATTTACAATATTCATTGATTTTTACCATTGAAAAACGTCCAGAAATGATTGAAGCTACTGACTGAATGAAAGTAGCTGGCATCTCACTCTCTTTGAATCTTCTTTATCATGCTAAGAGGAGCAGGAAAAAGCAAAAAATTTCAGACTTGCACCTTGCAATGCGGAGAAATTACTGTTTGTGCATTTACAATATTCATTGATTTTTGCCATTGAAAAACATCATGTTATTCATATACCAGAAATGTTTGAAGCTACTGACTGAATGAAAGGAGCTGGCATCTCACTCTCTTTGAATCTTCTTTATCATGCTAAGAGGAGCAGGAAAAAGCAAACAATTTCAGAATTGCACCTTGCAATGTGGAGAAATTACTGTTTGTGCATTTACAATATTCATTGATTTTTACCATTGAAAAACGTCCAGAAATGATTGAAGCTACTGACTGAATGAAAGTAGCTGGCATCTCACTCTCTTTGAATCTTCTTTATCATGCTAAGAGGAGCAGGAAAAAGCAAAAAATTTCAGACTTGCACCTTGCAATGCGGAGAAATTACTGTTTGTGCATTTACAATATTCATTGATTTTTGCCATTGAAAAACATCATGTTATTCATATACCAGAAATGTTTGAAGCTACTGACTGAATGAAAGGAGCTGGCATCTCACTCTCTTTGAATCTTCTTTATCATGCTAAGAGGAGCAGGAAAAAGTAAAAAATTTCAGAATTGCACCTTGCAATGCGGAGAAATTACTGTTTGTGCATTTATAATATTCAATGATTTTTGCCATTGAAAAACGTCCAGAAATGATTGAAGCTACTGACTGAACGAAAGGAGCTGGCATCTCACTCTCTTTGAATCTTCTTTATCATGCTAAGAGGAGCAGGAAAAAGCAAAAAATTTCAGAATTGCACCTTGCAATGCGGAGAAATTACTGTTTGTGCATTTACAATATTCATTGATTTTTGCCATTGAAAAACATCCAGAAATGATTGAAGCTACTGACTGAATGAAAGGAGCTGGCATCTCACTCTCTTTGAATCTTCTTTATCATGCTAAGAGGAGCAGGAAAAAGCAAAAAATTTCAGAATTGCACCTTGCAATGCGGAGAAATTACTGTTTGTGCATTTACAATATTCATTGATTTTTGCCATTGAAAAACATCGTTATTCATATACCAGAAATGTTTGAAGCTACTGACTGAATGAAAGGAGCTGACATCTCACTCTCTTTGAATCTTCTTTATCATGCTAAGAGGAGCAGGAAAAAGCAAAAAATTTCAGAATTGCACCTTGCAATGCGGAGAAATTACTGTTTGTGCATTTACAATATTCATTGATTTTTGCCATTGAAAAACGTCCAGAAATGATTGAAGCTACTGACTGAATGAAAGGAGCTGGCATCTCACTCTCTTTGAATCTTCTTTATCATGCTAAGAGGAGCAGGAAAAAGCAAAAAATTTCAGAATTGCACCTTGCAATGCGGAGAAATTACTGTTTGTGCATTTACAATATTCATTGATTTTTGCCATTGAAAAACATGTTATTCATATACCAGAAATGTTTGAAGCTACTGACTGAATGAAAGGAGCTGGCACCTCACTCTCTTTGAATCTTCTTTATCATGCTAAGAGGAGCGGGAAAAAGCAAAAAATTTCAGAATTGCACCTTGCAATGCGGAGAAATTACTGTTTGTGCATTTATAATATTCAATGATTTTTGCCATTGAAAAACGTCCAGAAATGATTGAAGCTACTGACTGAACGAAAGGAGCTGGCATCTCACTCTCTTTGAATCTTCTTTATCATGCTAAGAGGAGCAGGAAAAAGCAAAAAATTTCAGAATTGCACCTTGCAATGCGGAGAAATTACTGTTTGTGCATTTACAATATTCATTGATTTTTGCCATTGAAAAACATCATGTTATTCATATACCAGAAATGTTTGAAGCTACTGACTGAATGAAAGGAGCTGACATCTCACTCTCTTTGAATCTTCTTTATCATGCTAAGAGGAGCAGGAAAAAGCAAAAAATTTCAGAATTGCACCTTGCAATGCGGAGAAATTACTGTTTGTGCATTTACAATATTCATTGATTTTTACCATTGAAAAACGTCCAGAAATGATTGAAGCTACTGACTGAATGAAAGTAGCTGGCATCTCACTCTCTTTGAATCTTCTTTATCATGCTAAGAGGAGCAGGAAAAAGCAAAAAATTTCAGACTTGCACCTTGCAATGCGGAGAAATTACTGTTTGTGCATTTACAATATTCATTGATTTTTGCCATTGAAAAACATCATGTTATTCATATACCAGAAATGTTTGAAGCTACTGACTGAATGAAAGGAGCTGGCATCTCACTCTCTTTGAATCTTCTTTATCATGCTAAGAGGAGCAGGAAAAAGCAAACAATTTCAGAATTGCACCTTGCAATGTGGAGAAATTACTGTTTGTGCATTTACAATATTCATTGATTTTTACCATTGAAAAACGTCCAGAAATGATTGAAGCTACTGACTGAATGAAAGTAGCTGGCATCTCACTCTCTTTGAATCTTCTTTATCATGCTAAGAGGAGCAGGAAAAAGCAAAAAATTTCAGACTTGCACCTTGCAATGCGGAGAAATTACTGTTTGTGCATTTACAATATTCATTGATTTTTGCCATTGAAAAACATCATGTTATTCATATACCAGAAATGTTTGAAGCTACTGACTGAATGAAAGGAGCTGGCATCTCACTCTCTTTGAATCTTCTTTATCATGCTAAGAGGAGCAGGAAAAAGTAAAAAATTTCAGAATTGCACCTTGCAATGCGGAGAAATTACTGTTTGTGCATTTATAATATTCAATGATTTTTGCCATTGAAAAACGTCCAGAAATGATTGAAGCTACTGACTGAACGAAAGGAGCTGGCATCTCACTCTCTTTGAATCTTCTTTATCATGCTAAGAGGAGCAGGAAAAAGCAAAAAATTTCAGAATTGCACCTTGCAATGCGGAGAAATTACTGTTTGTGCATTTACAATATTCATTGATTTTTGCCATTGAAAAACATCCAGAAATGATTGAAGCTACTGACTGAATGAAAGGAGCTGGCATCTCACTCTCTTTGAATCTTCTTTATCATGCTAAGAGGAGCAGGAAAAAGCAAAAAATTTCAGAATTGCACCTTGCAATGCGGAGAAATTACTGTTTGTGCATTTACAATATTCATTGATTTTTGCCATTGAAAAACATCGTTATTCATATACCAGAAATGTTTGAAGCTACTGACTGAATGAAAGGAGCTGACATCTCACTCTCTTTGAATCTTCTTTATCATGCTAAGAGGAGCAGGAAAAAGCAAAAAATTTCAGAATTGCACCTTGCAATGCGGAGAAATTACTGTTTGTGCATTTACAATATTCATTGATTTTTGCCATTGAAAAACGTCCAGAAATGATTGAAGCTACTGACTGAATGAAAGGAGCTGGCATCTCACTCTCTTTGAATCTTCTTTATCATGCTAAGAGGAGCAGGAAAAAGCAAAAAATTTCAGAATTGCACCTTGCAATGCGGAGAAATTACTGTTTGTGCATTTACAATATTCATTGATTTTTGCCATTGAAAAACATGTTATTCATATACCAGAAATGTTTGAAGCTACTGACTGAATGAAAGGAGCTGGCACCTCACTCTCTTTGAATCTTCTTTATCATGCCAAGAGGAGCGGGAAAAAGCAAAAAATTTCAGAATTGCACCTTGCAATGCGGAGAAATTACTGTTTGTGCATTTATAATATTCAATGATTTTTGCCATTGAAAAACGTCCAGAAATGATTGAAGCTACTGACTGAACGAAAGGAGCTGGCATCTCACTCTCTTTGAATCTTCTTTATCATGCTAAGAGGAGCAGGAAAAAGCAAAAAATTTCAGAATTGCACCTTGCAATGCGGAGAAATTACTGTTTGTGCATTTACAATATTCATTGATTTTTGCCATTGAAAAACATCATGTTATTCATATACCAGAAATGTTTGAAGCTACTGACTGAATGAAAGGAGCTGACATCTCACTCTCTTTGAATCTTCTTTATCATGCTAAGAGGAGCAGGAAAAAGCAAAAAATTTCAGAATTGCACCTTGCAATGCGGAGAAATTACTGTTTGTGCATTTACAATATTCATTGATTTTTGCCATTGAAAAACATCATGTTATTCATATACCAGAAATGTTTGAAGCTACTGACTGAATGAAAGGAGCTGACATCTCACTCTCTTTGAATCTTCTTTATCATGCTAAGAGGAGCAGGAAAAAGCAAAAAATTTCAGAATTGCACCTTGCAATGCGGAGAAATTACTGTTTGTGCATTTACAATATTTATTGATTTTTGCCATTGAAAAACGTCCAGAAATGATTGAAGCTACTGACTGAATGAAAGGAGCTGGCATCTCACTCTCTTTGAATCTTCTTTATCATGCTAAGAGGAGCAGGAAAAAGCAAAAAATTTCAGAATTGCACCTTGCAATGCGGAGAAATTACTGTTTGTGCATTTACAATATTCATTGATTTTTGCCATTGAAAAACATCATGTTATTCATATACCAGAAATGTTTGAAGCTACTGACTGAATGAAAGGAGCTGGCATCTCACTCTCTTTGAATCTTCTTTATCATGCTAAGAGGAGCAGGAAAAAGCAAAAAATTTCAGAATTGCACCTTGCAATGCGGAGAAATTACTGTTTGTGCATTTACAATATTCATTGATTTTTGCCATTGAAAAACATCCAGAAATGATTGAAGCTACTGACTGAATGAAAGGAGCTGGCATCTCACTCTCTTTGAATCTTCTTTATCATGCTAAGAGGAGCAGGAAAAAGCAAAAAATTTCAGAATTGCACCTTGCAATGCGGAGAAATTACTGTTTGTGCATTTACAATATTCATTGATTTTTGCCATTGAAAAACATCATGTTATTCATATACCAGAAATGTTTGAAGCTACTGACTGAATGAAAGGAGCTGACATCACACTCTCTTTGAATCTTCTTTATCATGCTAAGAGGAGCAGGAAAAAGCAAAAAATTTCAGAATTGCACCTTGCAATGCGGAGAAATTACTGTTTGTGCATTTACAATATTCATTGATTTTTGCCATTGAAAAACATCCAGAAATGATTGAAGCTACTGACTGAATGAAAAGAGCTGGCATCTCACTCTCTTTGAATCTTCTTTATCATGCTAAGAGGAGCAGGAAAAAGCAAAAAATTTCAGAATTGCACCTTGCAATGCGGAGAAATTACTGTTTGTGCATTTACAATATTCATTGATTTTTGCCATTGAAAAACATCATGTTATTCATATACCAGAAATGTTTGAAGCTACTGACTGAATGAAAGGAGCTGGCATCTCACTCTCTTTGAATCTTCTTTATCATGCTAAGAGGAGCAGGAAAAAGCAAAAAATTTCAGAATTGCACCTTGCAATGCGGAGAAATTACTGTTTGTGCATTTACAATATTCATTGATTTTTGCCATTGAAAAACGTCCAGAAATGATTGAAGGTACTGACTGAATGAAAGGAGCTGGCATCTCACTCTCTTTGAATCTTCTTTATCATGCTAAGAGGAGCAGGAAAAAGCAAAAAATTTCAGAATTGCACCTTGCAATGCGGAGAAATTACTGTTTGTGCATTTACAATATTCATTGGTTTTTGCCATTGAAAAATGTCCAGAAATGATTGAAGCTACTGACTGAATGAAAGGAGCTGGCATCTCACTCTCTTTGAATCTTCTTTATCATGCTAAGAGGAGCAGGAAAAAGCAAAAAATTTCAGAATTGCACCTTGCAATGCGGAGAAATTACAGTTTGTGCATTTACAATATTCATTGATTTTTGCCATTGAAAAACATCCAGAAATTATTGAAGCTACTGACTGAATGAAAGGAGCTGGCATCTCACTCTCTTTGAATCTTCTTTATCATGCTAAGAGGAGCAGGAAAAAGCAAAAAATTTCAGAATTGCACCTTGCAATGTGGAGAAATTACTGTTTGTGCATTTACAATATTCATTGATTTTTACCATTGAAAAACGTCCAGAAATGATTGAAGCTACTGACTGAATGAAAGTAGCTGGCATCTCACTCTCTTTGAATCTTCTTTATCATGCTAAGAGGAGCAGGAAAAAGCAAAAAATTTCAGACTTGCACCTTGCAATGCGGAGAAATTACTGTTTGTGCATTTACAATATTCATTGATTTTTGCCATTGAAAAACATCATGTTATTCATATACCAGAAATGTTTGAAGCTACTGACTGAATGAAAGGAGCTGGCATCTCACTCTCTTTGAATCTTCTTTATCATGCTAAGAGGAGCAGGAAAAAGCAAAAAATTTCAGAATTGCACCTTGCAATGCGGAGAAATTACTGTTTGTGCATTTACAATATTCATTGATTTTTGCCATTGAAAAACATCATGTTATTCATATACCAGAAATGTTTGAAGCTACTGACTGAATGAAAGGAGCTGGCATCTCACTCTCTTTGAATCTTCTTTATCATGCTAAGAGGAGCAGGAAAAAGCAAAAAATTTCAGAATTGCACCTTGCAATGTGGAGAAATTACTGTTTGTGCATTTACAATATTCATTGATTTTTACCATTGAAAAACGTCCAGAAATGATTGAAGCTACTGACTGAATGAAAGTAGCTGGCATCTCACTCTCTTTGAATCTTCTTTATCATGCTAAGAGGAGCAGGAAAAAGCAAAAAATTTCAGACTTGCACCTTGCAATGCGGAGAAATTACTGTTTGTGCATTTACAATATTCATTGATTTTTGCCATTGAAAAACATCATGTTATTCATATACCAGAAATGTTTGAAGCTACTGACTGAATGAAAGGAGCTGGCATCTCACTCTCTTTGAATCTTCTTTATCATGCTAAGAGGAGCAGGAAAAAGCAAAAAATTTCAGAATTGCACCTTGCAATGCGGAGAAATTACTGTTTGTGCATTTACAATATTCATTGATTTTTGCCATTGAAAAACATCATGTTATTCATATACCAGAAATGATTGAAGCTACTGACTGAATGAAAGGAGCTGGCATCTCACTCTCTTTGAATCTTCTTTATCATGCTAAGAGGAGCAGGAAAAAGTAAAAAATTTCAGAATTGCACCTTGCAATGCGGAGAAATTACTGTTTGTGCATTTATAATATTCAATGATTTTTGCCATTGAAAAACGTCCAGAAATGATTGAAGCTACTGACTGAACGAAAGGAGCTGGCATCTCACTCTCTTTGAATCTTCTTTATCATGCTAAGAGGAGCAGGAAAAAGCAAAAAATTTCAGAATTGCACCTTGCAATGCGGAGAAATTACTGTTTGTGCATTTACAATATTCATTGATTTTTGCCATTGAAAAACATCCAGAAATGATTGAAGCTACTGACTGAATGAAAGGAGCTGGCATCTCACTCTCTTTGAATCTTCTTTATCATGCTAAGAGGAGCAGGAAAAAGCAAAAAATTTCAGAATTGCACCTTGCAATGCGGAGAAATTACTGTTTGTGCATTTACAATATTCATTGATTTTTGCCATTGAAAAACATCATGTTATTCATATACCAGAAATGTTTGAAGCTACTGACTGAATGAAAGGAGCTGACATCTCACTCTCTTTGAATCTTCTTTATCATGCTAAGAGGAGCAGGAAAAAGCAAAAAATTTCAGAATTGCACCTTGCAATGCGGAGAAATTACTGTTTGTGCATTTACAATATTCATTGATTTTTGCCATTGAAAAACGTCCAGAAATGATTGAAGCTACTGACTGAATGAAAGGAGCTGGCATCTCACTCTCTTTGAATCTTCTTTATCATGCTAAGAGGAGCAGGAAAAAGCAAAAAATTTCAGAATTGCACCTTGCAATGCGGAGAAATTACTGTTTGTGCATTTACAATATTCATTGATTTTTGCCATTGAAAAACATGTTATTCATATACCAGAAATGTTTGAAGCTGCTGACTGAATGAAAGGAGCTGGCACCTCACTCTCTTTGAATCTTCTTTATCATGCTAAGAGGAGCGGGAAAAAGCAAAAAATTTCAGAATTGCACCTTGCAATGCGGAGAAATTACTGTTTGTGCATTTATAATATTCAATGATTTTTGCCATTGAAAAACGTCCAGAAATGATTGAAGCTACTGACTGAACGAAAGGAGCTGGCATCTCACTCTCCTTGAATCTTCTTTATCATGCTAAGAGGAGCAGGAAAAAGCAAAAAATTTCAGAATTGCACCTTGCAATGCGGAGAAATTACTGTTTGTGCATTTACAATATTCATTGATTTTTGCCATTGAAAAACATCCAGAAATGATTGAAGCTACTGACTGAATGAAAGGAGCTGGCATCTCACTCTCTTTGAATCTTCTTTATCATGCTAAGAGGAGCAGGAAAAAGCAAAAAATTTCAGAATTGCACCTTGCAATGCGGAGAAATTACTGTTTGTGCATTTACAATATTCATTGATTTTTGCCATTGAAAAACATCATGTTATTCATGTACCAGAAATGTTTGAAGCTACTGACTGAATGAAAGGAGCTGACATCTCACTCTCTTTGAATCTTCTTTATCATGCTAAGAGGAGCAGGAAAAAGCAAAAAATTTCAGAATTGCACCTTGCAATGCGGAGAAATTACTGTTTGTGCATTTACAATATTCATTGATTTTTGCCATTGAAAAACGTCCAGAAATGATTGAAGCTACTGACTGAATGAAAGGAGCTGGCATCTCACTCTCTTTGAATCTTCTTTATCATGCTAAGAGGAGCAGGAAAAAGCAAAAAATTTCAGAATTGCACCTTGCAATGCGGAGAAATTACTGTTTGTGCATTTACAATATTCATTGATTTTTGCCATTGAAAAACATGTTATTCATATACCAGAAATGTTTGAAGCTACTGACTGAATGAAAGGAGCTGGCACCTCACTCTCTTTGAATCTTCTTTATCATGCTCAGAGGAGCGGGAAAAAGCAAAAAATTTCAGAATTGCACCTTGCAATGCGGAGAAATTACTGTTTGTGCATTTACAATATTCATTGATTTTTGCCATTGAAAAACGTCCAGAAATGATTGAAGGTACTGACTGAATGAAAGGAGCTGGCATCTCACTCTCTTTGAATCTTCTTTATCATGCTAAGAGGAGCAGGAAAAAGCAAAAAATTTCAGAATTGCACCTTGCAATGCGGAGAAATTACTGTTTGTGCATTTACAATATTCATTGGTTTTTGCCATTGAAAAACGTCCAGAAATGATTGAAGCTACTGACTGAATGAAAGGAGCTGGCATCTCACTCTCTTTGAATCTTCTTTATCATGCTAAGAGGAGCAGGAAAAAGCAAAAAATTTCAGAATTGCACCTTGCAATGCGGAGAAATTACAGTTTGTGCATTTACAATATTCATTGATTTTTGCCATTGAAAAACATCCAGAAATGATTGAAGCTACTGACTGAATGAAAGGAGCTGGCATCTCACTCTCTTTGAATCTTCTTTATCATGCTAAGAGGAGCAGGAAAAAGCAAAAAATTTCAGAATTGCACCTTGCAATGCGGAGAAATTACTGTTTGTGCATTTACAATATTCATTGATTTTTGCCATTGAAAAACATCATGTTATTCATATACCAGAAATGTTTGAAGCTACTGACTGAATGAAAGGAGCTGACATCACACTCTCTTTGAATCTTCTTTATCATGCTAAGAGGAGCAGGAAAAAGCAAAAAATTTCAGAATTGCACCTTGCAATGCGGAGAAATTACTGTTTGTGCATTTACAATATTCATTGATTTTTGCCATTGAAAAACATCCAGAAATGATTGAAGCTACTGACTGAATGAAAAGAGCTGGCATCTCACTCTCTTTGAATCTTCTTTATCATGCTAAGAGGAGCAGGAAAAAGCAAAAAATTTCAGAATTGCACCTTGCAATGCGGAGAAATTACTGTTTGTGCATTTACAATATTCATTGATTTTTGCCATTGAAAAACATCATGTTATTCATATACCAGAAATGTTTGAAGCTACTGACTGAATGAAAGGAGCTGGCATCTCACTCTCTTTGAATCTTCTTTATCATGCTAAGAGGAGCAGGAAAAAGCAAAAAATTTCAGAATTGCACCTTGCAATGCGGAGAAATTACTGTTTGTGCATTTACAATATTCATTGATTTTTGCCATTGAAAAACGTCCAGAAATGATTGAAGGTACTGACTGAATGAAAGGAGCTGGCATCTCACTCTCTTTGAATCTTCTTTATCATGCTAAGAGGAGCAGGAAAAAGCAAAAAATTTCAGAATTGCACCTTGCAATGCGGAGAAATTACTGTTTGTGCATTTACAATATTCATTGGTTTTTGCCATTGAAAAATGTCCAGAAATGATTGAAGCTACTGACTGAATGAAAGGAGCTGGCATCTCACTCTCTTTGAATCTTCTTTATCATGCTAAGAGGAGCAGGAAAAAGCAAAAAATTTCAGAATTGCACCTTGCAATGCGGAGAAATTACAGTTTGTGCATTTACAATATTCATTGATTTTTGCCATTGAAAAACATCCAGAAATTATTGAAGCTACTGACTGAATGAAAGGAGCTGGCATCTCACTCTCTTTGAATCTTCTTTATCATGCTAAGAGGAGCAGGAAAAAGCAAAAAATTTCAGAATTGCACCTTGCAATGTGGAGAAATTACTGTTTGTGCATTTACAATATTCATTGATTTTTACCATTGAAAAACGTCCAGAAATGATTGAAGCTACTGACTGAATGAAAGTAGCTGGCATCTCACTCTCTTTGAATCTTCTTTATCATGCTAAGAGGAGCAGGAAAAAGCAAAAAATTTCAGACTTGCACCTTGCAATGCGGAGAAATTACTGTTTGTGCATTTACAATATTCATTGATTTTTGCCATTGAAAAACATCATGTTATTCATATACCAGAAATGTTTGAAGCTACTGACTGAATGAAAGGAGCTGGCATCTCACTCTCTTTGAATCTTCTTTATCATGCTAAGAGGAGCAGGAAAAAGCAAAAAATTTCAGAATTGCACCTTGCAATGCGGAGAAATTACTGTTTGTGCATTTACAATATTCATTGATTTTTGCCATTGAAAAACATCATGTTATTCATATACCAGAAATGTTTGAAGCTACTGACTGAATGAAAGGAGCTGGCATCTCACTCTCTTTGAATCTTCTTTATCATGCTAAGAGGAGCAGGAAAAAGCAAAAAATTTCAGAATTGCACCTTGCAATGTGGAGAAATTACTGTTTGTGCATTTACAATATTCATTGATTTTTACCATTGAAAAACGTCCAGAAATGATTGAAGCTATTGACTGAATGAAAGTAGCTGGCATCTCACTCTCTTTGAATCTTCTTTATCATGCTAAGAGGAGCAGGAAAAAGCAAAAAATTTCAGACTTGCACCTTGCAATGCGGAGAAATTACTGTTTGTGCATTTACAATATTCATTGATTTTTGCCATTGAAAAACATCATGTTATTCATATACCAGAAATGTTTGAAGCTACTGACTGAATGAAAGGAGCTGGCATCTCACTCTCTTTGAATCTTCTTTATCATGCTAAGAGGAGCAGGAAAAAGCAAAAAATTTCAGAATTGCACCTTGCAATGCGGAGAAATTACTGTTTGTGCATTTACAATATTCATTGATTTTTGCCATTGAAAAACATCATGTTATTCATATACCAGAAATGATTGAAGCTACTGACTGAATGAAAGGAGCTGGCATCTCACTCTCTTTGAATCTTCTTTATCATGCTAAGAGGAGCAGGAAAAAGTAAAAAATTTCAGAATTGCACCTTGCAATGCGGAGAAATTACTGTTTGTGCATTTATAATATTCAATGATTTTTGCCATTGAAAAACGTCCAGAAATGATTGAAGCTACTGACTGAACGAAAGGAGCTGGCATCTCACTCTCTTTGAATCTTCTTTATCATGCTAAGAGGAGCAGGAAAAAGCAAAAAATTTCAGAATTGCACCTTGCAATGCGGAGAAATTACTGTTTGTGCATTTACAATATTCATTGATTTTTGCCATTGAAAAACATCCAGAAATGATTGAAGCTACTGACTGAATGAAAGGAGCTGGCATCTCACTCTCTTTGAATCTTCTTTATCATGCTAAGAGGAGCAGGAAAAAGCAAAAAATTTCAGAATTGCACCTTGCAATGCGGAGAAATTACTGTTTGTGCATTTACAATATTCATTGATTTTTGCCATTGAAAAACATCATGTTATTCATATACCAGAAATGTTTGAAGCTACTGACTGAATGAAAGGAGCTGACATCTCACTCTCTTTGAATCTTCTTTATCATGCTAAGAGGAGCAGGAAAAAGCAAAAAATTTCAGAATTGCACCTTGCAATGCGGAGAAATTACTGTTTGTGCATTTACAATATTCATTGATTTTTGCCATTGAAAAACGTCCAGAAATGATTGAAGCTACTGACTGAATGAAAGGAGCTGGCATCTCACTCTCTTTGAATCTTCTTTATCATGCTAAGAGGAGCAGGAAAAAGCAAAAAATTTCAGAATTGCACCTTGCAATGCGGAGAAATTACTGTTTGTGCATTTACAATATTCATTGATTTTTGCCATTGAAAAACATGTTATTCATATACCAGAAATGTTTGAAGCTACTGACTGAATGAAAGGAGCTGGCACCTCACTCTCTTTGAATCTTCTTTATCATGCTAAGAGGAGCGGGAAAAAGCAAAAAATTTCAGAATTGCACCTTGCAATGCGGAGAAATTACTGTTTGTGCATTTATAATATTCAATGATTTTTGCCATTGAAAAACGTCCAGAAATGATTGAAGCTACTGACTGAACGAAAGGAGCTGGCATCTCACTCTCCTTGAATCTTCTTTATCATGCTAAGAGGAGCAGGAAAAAGCAAAAAATTTCAGAATTGCACCTTGCAATGCGGAGAAATTACTGTTTGTGCATTTACAATATTCATTGATTTTTGCCATTGAAAAACATCCAGAAATGATTGAAGCTACTGACTGAATGAAAGGAGCTGGCATCTCACTCTCTTTGAATCTTCTTTATCATGCTAAGAGGAGCAGGAAAAAGCAAAAAATTTCAGAATTGCACCTTGCAATGCGGAGAAATTACTGTTTGTGCATTTACAATATTCATTGATTTTTGCCATTGAAAAACATCATGTTATTCATGTACCAGAAATGTTTGAAGCTACTGACTGAATGAAAGGAGCTGACATCTCACTCTCTTTGAATCTTCTTTATCATGCTAAGAGGAGCAGGAAAAAGCAAAAAATTTCAGAATTGCACCTTGCAATGCGGAGAAATTACTGTTTGTGCATTTACAATATTCATTGATTTTTGCCATTGAAAAACGTCCAGAAATGATTGAAGCTACTGACTGAATGAAAGGAGCTGGCATCTCACTCTCTTTGAATCTTCTTTATCATGCTAAGAGGAGCAGGAAAAAGCAAAAAATTTCAGAATTGCACCTTGCAATGCGGAGAAATTACTGTTTGTGCATTTACAATATTCATTGATTTTTGCCATTGAAAAACATGTTATTCATATACCAGAAATGTTTGAAGCTACTGACTGAATGAAAGGAGCTGGCACCTCACTCTCTTTGAATCTTCTTTATCATGCTAAGAGGAGCGGGAAAAAGCAAAAAATTTCAGAATTGCACCTTGCAATGCGGAGAAATTACTGTTTGTGCATTTACAATATTCATTGATTTTTGCCATTGAAAAACGTCCAGAAATGATTGAAGGTACTGACTGAATGAAAGGAGCTGGCATCTCACTCTCTTTGAATCTTCTTTATCATGCTAAGAGGAGCAGGAAAAAGCAAAAAATTTCAGAATTGCACCTTGCAATGCGGAGAAATTACTGTTTGTGCATTTACAATATTCATTGGTTTTTGCCATTGAAAAACGTCCAGAAATGATTGAAGCTACTGACTGAATGAAAGGAGCTGGCATCTCACTCTCTTTGAATCTTCTTTATCATGCTAAGAGGAGCAGGAAAAAGCAAAAAATTTCAGAATTGCACCTTGCAATGCGGAGAAATTACTGTTTGTGCATTTACAATATTCATTGATTTTTGCCATTGAAAAACATCCAGAAATGATTGAAGCTACTGACTGAATGAAAGGAGCTGGCATCTCACTCTCTTTGAATCTTCTTTATCATGCTAAGAGGAGCAGGAAAAAGCAAAAAATTTCAGAATTGCACCTTGCAATGCGGAGAAATTACTGTTTGTGCATTTACAATATTCATTGATTTTTGCCATTGAAAAACATCATGTTATTCATATACCAGAAATGTTTGAAGCTACTGACTGAATGAAAGGAGCTGACATCTCACTCTCTTTGAATCTTCTTTATCATGCTAAGAGGAGCAGGAAAAAGCAAAAAATTTCAGAATTGCACCTTGCAATGCGGAGAAATTACTGTTTGTGCATTTACAATATTCATTGATTTTTGCCATTGAAAAACGTCCAGAAATGATTGAAGCTACTGACTGAATGAAAGGAGCTGGCATCTCACTCTCTTTGAATCTTCTTTATCATGCTAAGAGGAGCAGGAAAAAGCAAAAAATTTCAGAATTGCACCTTGCAATGCGGAGAAATTACTGTTTGTGCATTTACAATATTCATTGATTTTTGCCATTGAAAAACATGTTATTCATATACCAGAAATGTTTGAAGCTACTGACTGAATGAAAGGAGCTGGCACCTCACTCTCTTTGAATCTTCTTTATCATGCTAAGAGGAGCGGGAAAAAGCAAAAAATTTCAGAATTGCACCTTGCAATGCGGAGAAATTACTGTTTGTGCATTTATAATATTCAATGATTTTTGCCATTGAAAAACGTCCAGAAATGATTGAAGCTACTGACTGAACGAAAGGAGCTGGCATCTCACTCTCCTTGAATCTTCTTTATCATGCTAAGAGGAGCAGGAAAAAGCAAAAAATTTCAGAATTGCACCTTGCAATGCGGAGAAATTACTGTTTGTGCATTTACAATATTCATTGATTTTTGCCATTGAAAAACATCCAGAAATGATTGAAGCTACTGACTGAATGAAAGGAGCTGGCATCTCACTCTCTTTGAATCTTCTTTATCATGCTAAGAGGAGCAGGAAAAAGCAAAAAATTTCAGAATTGCACCTTGCAATGCGGAGAAATTACTGTTTGTGCATTTACAATATTCATTGATTTTTGCCATTGAAAAACATCATGTTATTCATGTACCAGAAATGTTTGAAGCTACTGACTGAATGAAAGGAGCTGACATCTCACTCTCTTTGAATCTTCTTTATCATGCTAAGAGGAGCAGGAAAAAGCAAAAAATTTCAGAATTGCACCTTGCAATGCGGAGAAATTACTGTTTGTGCATTTACAATATTCATTGATTTTTGCCATTGAAAAACGTCCAGAAATGATTGAAGCTACTGACTGAATGAAAGGAGCTGGCATCTCACTCTCTTTGAATCTTCTTTATCATGCTAAGAGGAGCAGGAAAAAGCAAAAAATTTCAGAATTGCACCTTGCAATGCGGAGAAATTACTGTTTGTGCATTTACAATATTCATTGATTTTTGCCATTGAAAAACATGTTATTCATATACCAGAAATGTTTGAAGCTACTGACTGAATGAAAGGAGCTGGCACCTCACTCTCTTTGAATCTTCTTTATCATGCTAAGAGGAGCGGGAAAAAGCAAAAAATTTCAGAATTGCACCTTGCAATGCGGAGAAATTACTGTTTGTGCATTTACAATATTCATTGATTTTTGCCATTGAAAAACGTCCAGAAATGATTGAAGGTACTGACTGAATGAAAGGAGCTGGCATCTCACTCTCTTTGAATCTTCTTTATCATGCTAAGAGGAGCAGGAAAAAGCAAAAAATTTCAGAATTGCACCTTGCAATGCGGAGAAATTACTGTTTGTGCATTTACAATATTCATTGGTTTTTGCCATTGAAAAACGTCCAGAAATGATTGAAGCTACTGACTGAATGAAAGGAGCTGGCATCTCACTCTCTTTGAATCTTCTTTATCATGCTAAGAGGAGCAGGAAAAAGCAAAAAATTTCAGAATTGCACCTTGCAATGCGGAGAAATTACAGTTTGTGCATTTACAATATTCATTGATTTTTGCCATTGAAAAACATCCAGAAATGATTGAAGCTACTGACTGAATGAAAGGAGCTGGCATCTCACTCTCTTTGAATCTTCTTTATCATGCTAAGAGGAGCAGGAAAAAGCAAAAAATTTCAGAATTGCACCTTGCAATGCGGAGAAATTACTGTTTGTGCATTTACAATATTCATTGATTTTTGCCATTGAAAAACATCATGTTATTCATATACCAGAAATGTTTGAAGCTACTGACTGAATGAAAGGAGCTGGCATCTCACTCTCTTTGAATCTTCTTTATCATGCTAAGAGGAGCAGGAAAAAGCAAAAAATTTCAGAATTGCACCTTGCAATGTGGAGAAATTACTGTTTGTGCATTTACAATATTCATTGATTTTTACCATTGAAAAACGTCCAGAAATGATTGAAGCTACTGACTGAATGAAAGTAGCTGGCATCTCACTCTCTTTGAATCTTCTTTATCATGCTAAGAGGAGCAGGAAAAAGCAAAAAATTTCAGACTTGCACCTTGCAATGCGGAGAAATTACTGTTTGTGCATTTACAATATTCATTGATTTTTGCCATTGAAAAACATCATGTTATTCATATACCAGAAATGTTTGAAGCTACTGACTGAATGAAAGGAGCTGGCATCTCACTCTCTTTGAATCTTCTTTATCATGCTAAGAGGAGCAGGAAAAAGCAAAAAATTTCAGAATTGCACCTTGCAATGCGGAGAAATTACTGTTTGTGCATTTACAATATTCATTGATTTTTGCCATTGAAAAACATCATGTTATTCATATACCAGAAATGTTTGAAGCTACTGCCTGAATGAAAGGAGCTGGCATCTCACTCTCTTTGAATCTTCTTTATCATGCTAAGAGGAGCAGGAAAAAGCAAAAAATTTCAGAATTGCACCTTGCAATGTGGAGAAATTACTGTTTGTGCATTTACAATATTCATTGATTTTTACCATTGAAAAACGTCCAGAAATGATTGAAGCTACTGACTGAATGAAAGTAGCTGGCATCTCACTCTCTTTGAATCTTCTTTATCATGCTAAGAGGAGCAGGAAAAAGCAAAAAAATTTCAGACTTGCACCTTGCAATGCGGAGAAATTACTGTTTGTGCATTTACAATATTCATTGATTTTTGCCATTGAAAAACATCATGTTATTCATATACCAGAAATGTTTGAAGCTACTGACTGAATGAAAGGAGCTGGCATCTCACTCTCTTTGAATCTTCTTTATCATGCTAAGAGGAGCAGGAAAAAGCAAAAAATTTCAGAATTGCACCTTGCAATGCGGAGAAATTACTGTTTGTGCATTTACAATATTCATTGATTTTTGCCATTGAAAAACATCCAGAAATGATTGAAGCTACTGACTGAATGAAAGGAGCTGGCATCTCACTCTCTTTGAATCTTCTTTATCATGCTAAGAGGAGCAGGAAAAAGCAAAAAATTTCAGAATTGCACCTTGCAATGCGGAGAAATTACTGTTTGTGCATTTACAATATTCATTGATTTTTGCCATTGAAAAACATCATGTTATTCATATACCAGAAATGTTTGAAGCTACTGACTGAATGAAAGGAGCTGACATCTCACTCTCTTTGAATCTTCTTTATCATGCTAAGAGGAGCAGGAAAAAGCAAAAAATTTCAGAATTGCACCTTGCAATGCGGAGAAATTACTGTTTGTGCATTTACAATATTCATTGATTTTTGCCATTGAAAAACATCCAGAAATGATTGAAGCTACTGACTGAATGAAAGGAGTTGGCATCTCACTCTTTTTGAATCTTCTTTATCATGCTAAGAGGAGCAGGAAAAAGCAAAAAATTTCAGAATTGCACCTTGCAATGCGGAGAAATTACTGTTTGTGCATTTACAATATTCATTGATTTTTGCCATTGAAAAACATCATGTTATTCATATACCAGAAATGTTTGAAGCTACTGACTGAATGAAAGGAGCTGGCATCTCACTCTCTTTGAATCTTCTTTATCATGCTAAGAGGAGCAGGAAAAAGCAAAAAATTTCAGAATTGCACCTTGCAATGCGGAGAAATTACTGTTTGTGCATTTTCAATATTCATTGATTTTTGCCATTGAAAAACATCATGTTATTCATATACCAGAAATGTTTGAAGCTACTGACTGAATGAAAGGAGCTGGCATCTCACTCTCTTTGAATCTTCTTTATCATGCTAAGAGGAGCAGGAAAAAGCAAAAAATTTCAGAATTGCACCTTGCAATGTGGAGAAATTACTGTTTGTGCATTTACAATATTCATTGATTTTTACCATTGAAAAACGTCCAGAAATGATTGAAGCTACTGACTGAATGAAAGTAACTGGCATCTCACTCTCTTTGAATCTTCTTTATCATGCTAAGAGGAGCAGGAAAAAGCAAAAAATTTCAGACTTGCACCTTGCAATGCGGAGAAATTACTGTTTGTGCATTTACAATATTCATTGATTTTTGCCATTGAAAAACATCATGTTATTCATATACCAGAAATGTTTGAAGCTACTGACTGAATGAAAGGAGCTGGCATCTCACTCTCTTTGAATCTTCTTTATCATGCTAAGAGGAGCAGGAAAAAGCAAAAAATTTCAGAATTGCACCTTGCAATGCGGAGAAATTACTGTTTGTGCATTTACAATATTCATTGATTTTTGCCATTGAAAAACATCATGTTATTCATATACCAGAAATGTTTGAAGCTACTGACTGAATGAAAGGAGCTGGCATCTCACTCTCTTTGAATCTTCTTTATCATGCTAAGAGGAGCAGGAAAAAGCAAAAAATTTCAGAATTGCACCTTGCAATGCGGAGAAATTACTGTTTGTGCTTTTACAATATTCATTGATTTTTGCCATTGAAAAATGTCCAGAAATGATTGAAGCTACTGACTGAATGAAAGGAGCTGGCATCTCACTCTCTTTGAATCTTCTTTATCATGCTAAGAGGAGCAGGAAAAATCAAAAAATTTCAGAATTGCACCTTGCAATGCGGAGAAATTACTGTTTGTGCATTTACAATATTCATTGATTTTTGCCATTGAAAAACATGTTATTCATATACCAGAAATGTTTGAAGCTACTGACTGAATGAAAGGAGCTGGCACCTCACTCTCTTTGAATCTTCTTTATCATGCTAAGAGGAGCGGGAAAAAGCAAAAAATTTCAGAATTGCACCTTGCAATGCGGAGAAATTACTGTTTGTGCATTTACAATATTCATTGATTTTTGCCATTGAAAAACGTCCAGAAATGATTGAAGCTACTGACTGTATGAAAGGAGCTGGCATCTCACTCTCTTTGAATCTTCTTTATCATGCTAAGAGGAGCAGGAAAAAGCAAAAAATTTCAGAATTGCACCTTGCAATGCGGAGAAATTACTGTTTGTGCATTTACAATATTCATTGATTTTTGCCATTGAAAAACGTCCAGAAATGATTGAAGCTACTGACTGAATGAAAGGAGCTGGCATCTCACTCTCTTTGAATCTTCTTTATCATGCTAAGAGGAGCAGGAAAAAGCAAAAAATTTCAGAATTGCACCTTGCAATGCGGAGAAATTACAGTTTGTGCATTTACAATATTCATTGATTTTTGCCATTGAAAAACATCCAGAAATGATTGAAGCTACTGACTGAATGAAAGGAGCTGGCATCTCACTCTCTTTGAATCTTCTTTATCATGCTAAGAGGAGCAGGAAAAAGCAAAAAATTTCAGAATTGCACCTTGCAATGCGGAGAAATTACTGTTTGTGCATTTACAATATTCATTGATTTTTGCCATTGAAAAACATCATGTTATTCATATACCAGAAATGTTTGAAGCTACTGACTGAATGAAAGGAGCTGGCATCTCACTCTCTTTGAATCTTCTTTATCATGCTAAGAGGAGCAGGGAAAAGCAAAAAATTTCAGAATTGCACCTTGCAATGCGGAGAAATTACTGTTTGTGCATTTACAATATTCATTGATTTTTGCCACTGAAAAACGTCCAGAAATGATTGAAGCTACTGACTGAATGAAAGGAGCTGGCATCTCACTCTCTTTGAATCTTCTTTATCATGCTAAGAGGAGCAGGAAAAAGCAAAAAATTTCAGAATTGCACCTTGCAATGCGGAGAAATTACAGTTTGTGCATTTACAATATTCATTGATTTTTGCCATTGAAAAACATCCAGAAATGATTGAAGCTACTGACTGAATGAAAGGAGCTGGCATCTCACTCTCTTTGAATCTTCTTTATCATGCTAAGAGGAGCAGGAAAAAGCAAAAAATTTCAGAATTGCACCTTGCAATGTGGAGAAATTACTGTTTGTGCATTTACAATATTCATTGATTTTTACCATTGAAAAATGTCCAGAAATGATTGAAGCTACTGACTGAATGAAAGTAGCTGGCATCTCACTCTCTTTGAATCTTCTTTATCATGCTAAGAGGAGCAGGAAAAAGCAAAAAATTTCAGACTTGCACCTTGCAATGCGGAGAAATTACTGTTTGTGCATTTACAATATTCATTGATTTTTGCCATTGAAAAACATCATGTTATTCATATACCAGAAATGTTTGAAGCTACTGACTGAATGAAAGGAGCTGGCATCTCACTCTCTTTGAATCTTCTTTATCATGCTAAGAGGAGCAGGAAAAAGCAAAAAATTTCAGAATTGCACCTTGCAATGCGGAGAAATTACTGTTTGTGCATTTACAATATTCATTGATTTTTGCCATTGAAAAACATCATGTTTTTCATATACCAGAAATGTTTGAAGCTACTGACTGAATGAAAGGAGCTGGCATCTCACTCTCTTTGAATCTTCTTTATCATGCTAAGAGGAGCAGGAAAAAGCAAAAAATTTCAGAATTGCACCTTGCAATGCGGAGAAATTACTGTTTGTGCATTTACAATATTCATTGATTTTTGCCATTGAAAAACGTCCAGAAATGATTGAAGCTACTGACTGAATGAAAGGAGCTGGCATCTCACTCTCTTTGAATCTTCTTTATCATGCTAAGAGGAGCAGGAAAAATCAAAAAATTTCAGAATTGCACCTTGCAATGCGGAGAAATTACTGTTTGTGCATTTACAATATTCATTGATTTTTGCCATTGAAAAACATGTTATTCATATACCAGAAATGTTTGAAGCTACTGACTGAATGAAAGGAGCTGGCACCTCACTCTCTTTGAATCTTCTTTATCATGCTAAGAGGAGCGGGAAAAAGCAAAAAATTTCAGAATTGCACCTTGCAATGCGGAGAAATTACTGTTTGTGCATTTACAATATTCATTGATTTTTGCCATTGAAAAACGTCCAGAAATGATTGAAGGTACTGACTAAATGAAAGGAGCTGGCATCTCACTCTCTTTGAATCTTCTTTATCATGCTAAGAGGAGCAGGAAAAAGCAAAAAATTTCAGAATTGCACCTTGCAATGCGGAGAAATTACTGTTTGTGCATTTACAATATTCATTGATTTTTGCCATTGAAAAACGTCCAGAAATGATTGAAGCTACTGACTGAAAGAAAGGAGCTGGCATCTCACTCTGTTTGAATCTTCTTTATCATGCTAAGAGGAGCAGGAAAAAGCAAAAAATTTCAGAATTGCACCTTGCAATACGGAGAAATTACAGTTTGTGCATTTACAATATTCATTGATTTTTGCCATTGAAAAACATCCAGAAATGATTGAAGCTACTGACTGAATGAAAGGAGCTGGCATCTCACTCTCTTTGAATCTTCTTTATCATGCTAAGAGGAGCAGGAAAAAGCAAAAAATTTCAGACTTGCACCTTGCAATGCGGAGAAATTACTGTTTGTGCATTTACAATATTCATTGATTTTTGCCATTGAAAAACATCATGTTATTCATATACCAGAAATGTTTGAAGCTACTGACTGAATGAAAGGAGCTGGCATCTCACTCTCTTTGAATCTTCTTTATCATGCTAAGAGGAGCAGGAAAAAGCAAAAAATTTCAGAATTGCACCTTGCAATGCGGAGAAATTACTGTTTGTGCATTTACAATATTCATTGATTTTTGCCATTGAAAAACGTCCAGAAATGATTGAAGCTACTGACTGAATGAAAGGAGCTGGCATCTCACTCTCTTTGAATCTTGTTTATCATGCTAAGAGGAGCAGGAAAAAGCAAAAAATTTCAGAATTGCACCTTGCAATGCGGAGAAATTACTGTTTGTGCATTTACAATATTCATTGATTTTTGCCATTGAAAAACGTCCAGAAATGATTGAAGCTACTGACTGAATGAAAGGAGCTGGCATCTCACTCTCTTTGAATCTTCTTTATCATGCTAAGAGGAGCAGGAAAAAGCAAAAAATTTCAGAATTGCACCTTGCAATGCGGAGAAATTACTGTTTGTGCATTTACAATATTCATTGATTTTTGCCATTGAAAAACATCATGTTATTCATATACCAGAAATGATTGAAGCTACTGACTGAATGAAAGGAGCTGGCATCTCACTCTCTTTGAATCTTCTTTATCATGCTAAGAGGAGCAGGAAAAAGTAAAAAATTTCAGAATTGCACCTTGCAATGCGGAGAAATTACTGTTTGTGCATTTATAATATTCAATGATTTTTGCCATTGAAAAACGTCCAGAAATGATTGAAGCTACTGACTGAACGAAAGGAGCTGGCATCTCACTCTCTTTGAATCTTCTTTATCATGCTAAGAGGAGCAGGAAAAAGCAAAAAATTTCAGAATTGCACCTTGCAATGCGGAGAAATTACTGTTTGTGCATTTACAATATTCATTGATTTTTGCCATTGAAAAACGTCCAGAAATGATTGAAGCTACTGACTGAATGAAAGGAGCTGGCATCTCACTCTCTTTGAATCTTCTTTATCATGCTAAGAGGAGCAGGAAAAAGCAAAAAATTTCAGAATTGCACCTTGCAATGCGGAGAAATTACTGTTTGTGCATTTACAATATTCATTGATTTTTGCCATTGAAAAACATCATGTTATTCATATACCAGAAATGTTTGAAGCTACTGACTGAATGAAAGGAGCTGACATCTCACTCTCTTTGAATCTTCTTTATCATGCTAAGAGGAGCAGGAAAAAGCAAAAAATTTCAGAATTGCACCTTGCAATGCGGAGAAATTACTGTTTGTGCATTTACAATATTCATTGATTTTTGCCATTGAAAAACGTCCAGAAATGATTGAAGCTACTGACTGAATGAAAGGAGCTGGCATCTCACTCTCTTTGAATCTTCTTTATCATGCTAAGAGGAGCAGGAAAAAGCAAAAAATTTCAGAATTGCACCTTGCAATGCGGAGAAATTACTGTTTGTGCATTTACAATATTCATTGATTTTTGCCATTGAAAAACATCATGTTATTCATATACCAGAAATGTTTGAAGCTACTGACTGAATGAAAGGAGCTGGCATCTCACTCTCTTTGAATCTTCTTTATCATGCTAAGAGGAGCAGGAAAAAGCAAAAAATTTCAGAATTGCACCTTGCAATGTGGAGAAATTACTGTTTGTGCATTTACAATATTCATTGATTTTTGCCATTGAAAAACATCATGTTATTCATATACCAGAAATGTTTGAAGCTACTGACTGAATGAAAGGAGCTGGCATCTCACTCTCTTTGAATCTTCTTTATCATGCTAAGAGGAGCAGGAAAAAGCAAAAAATTTCAGAATTGCACCTTGCAATGTGGAGAAATTACTGTTTGTGCATTTACAATATTCATTGATTTTTACCATTGAAAAACGTCCAGAAATGATTGAAGCTACTGACTGAATGAAAGTAGCTGGCATCTCACTCTCTTTGAATCTTCTTTATCATGCTAAGAGGAGCAGGAAAAAGCAAAAAATTTCAGACTTGCACCTTGCAATGCGGAGAAATTACTGTTTGTGCATTTACAATATTCATTGATTTTTGCCATTGAAAAACATCATGTTATTCATATACCAGAAATGTTTGAAGCTTCTGACTGAATGAAAGGAGCTGGCATCTCACTCTCTTTGAGTCTTCTTTATCATGCTAAGAGGAGCAGGAAAAAGCAAAAAATTTCAGAATTGCACCTTGCAATGTGGAGAAATTACTGTTTGTGCATTTACAATATTCATTGATTTTTACCATTGAAAAACGTCCAGAAATGATTGAAGCTACTGACTGAATGAAAGTAGCTGGCATCTCACTCTCTTTGAATCTTCTTTATCATGCTAAGAGGAGCAGGAAAAAGCAAAAAATTTCAGACTTGCACCTTGCAATGCGGAGAAATTACTGTTTGTGCATTTACAATATTCATTGATTTTTGCCATTGAAAAACATCATGTTATTCATATACCAGAAATGTTTGAAGCTACTGACTGAATGAAAGGAGCTGGCATCTCACTCTCTTTGAATCTTCTTTATCATGCTAAGAGGAGCAGGAAAAAGCAAAAAATTTCAGAATTGCACCTTGCAATGCGGAGAAATTACTGTTTGTGCATTTACAATATTCATTGATTTTTGCCATTGAAAAACGTCCAGAAATGATTGAAGCTACTGACTGAATGAAAGGAGCTGGCATCTCACTCTCTTTGAATCTTCTTTATCATGCTAAGAGGAGCAGGAAAAAGCAAAAAATTTCAGAATTGCACCTTGCAATGCGGAGAAATTACTGTTTGTGCATTTACAATATTCATTGATTTTTGCCATTGATAAACGTCCAGAAATGATTGAAGCTACTGATTGAATGAAAGGAGCTGGCATCTCACTCTCTTTGAATCTTCTTTATCATGCTAAGAGGAGCAGGAAAAAGCAAAAAATTTCAGAATTGCACCTTGCAATGCGGAGAAATTACTGTTTGTGCATTTACAATATTCATTGATTTTTGCTATTGAAAAACATCATGTTATTCATATACCAGAAATGATTGAAGCTACTGACTGAATGAAAGGAGCTGGCATCTCACTCTCTTTGAATCTTCTTTATCATGCTAAGAGGAGCAGGAAAAAGCAAAAAATTTCAGAATTGCACCTTGCAATGCGGAGAAATTATAGTTTGTGCATTTACAATATTCATTGATTTTTGCCATTGAAAAACGTCCAGAAATGATTGAAGCTACTGACTGAATGAAAGGAGCTGGCATCTCACTCTCTTTGAATCTTCTTTATCATGCTAAGAGGAGCAGGAAAAAGCAAAAAATTTCAGAATTGCACCTTGCAATGCGGAGAAATTACTGTTTGTGCATTTACAATATTC
This sequence comes from Phyllobates terribilis, assembly GCF_046119375.1. Taxonomy (NCBI): domain Eukaryota; kingdom Metazoa; phylum Chordata; class Amphibia; order Anura; family Dendrobatidae; genus Phyllobates; species Phyllobates terribilis. Next base: position 46,100 of record NW_027364414.1, read on the forward strand.
ATTGATTTTTGCCATTGAAAAACGTCCAGAAATGATTGAAGCTACTGACTGAATGAAAGGAGCTGGCATCTCACTCTCTTTGAATCTTCTTTATCATGCTAAGAGGAGCAGGAAAAAGCAAAAAATTTCAGAATTGCACCTTGCAATGCGGAGAAATTACTGTTTGTGCATTTACAATATTCATTGATTTTTGCTATTGAAAAACATCATGTTATTCATATACCAGAAATGATTGAAGCTACTGACTGAATGAAAGGAGCTGGCATCTCACTCTCTTTGAATCTTCTTTATCATGCTAAGAGGAGCAGGAAAAAGCAAAAAATTTCAGAATTGCACCTTGCAATGCGGAGAAATTACAGTTTGTGCATTTACAATATTCATTGATTTTTGCCATTGAAAAGCGTCCAGAAATGATTGAAGCTACTGCCTGAATGAAAGGAGCTGGCATCTCACTCTCTTTGAATCTTCTTTATCATGCTAAGAGGAGCAGGAAAAAGCAAAAAATTTCAGAATTGCACCTTGCAATGCGGAGAAATTACTGTTTGTGCATTTACAATATTCATTGATTTTTGCCATTGAAAAATGTCCAGAAATGATTGAAGCTACTGACTGAATGAAAGGAGCTGGCATCTCACTCTCTTTGAATCTTCTTTATCATGCTAAGAGGAGCAGGAAAAAGCAAAAAATTTCAGAATTGCGCCTTGCAATGCGGAGAAATTACTGTTTGTGCATTTACAAAATTCATTGATTTTTGCCATTGAAAAACATCATGTTATTCATATACCAGAAATGATTGAAGCTACTGACTGAAGGAAAGGAGCTGGCATCTCACTCTCTTTGAATCTTCTTTATCATGCTAAGAGGAGCAGGAAAAAGCAAAAAATTTCAGAATTGCACCTTGCAATGCGGAGAAATTACTGTTTGTGCATTTACAATATTCATTGATTTTTGCCATTGAAAAACGTCCAGAAATGATTGAAGCTACTGACTGAATGAAAGGAGCTGGCATCTCACTCTCTTTGAATCTTCTTTATCATGCTAAGAGGAGCAGGAAAAAGCAAAAAATTTCAGAATTGCACCTTGCAATGCGGAGAAATTACTGTTTGTGCATTTACAATATTCATTGATTTTTGCGATTGAAAAACATCATGTTATTCATATACCAGAAATGATTGAAGCTACTGACTGAATGAAAGGAGCTGGCATCTCATTCTCTTTGAATCTTCTTTATCATGCTAAGAGGAGCAGGAAAAAGTAAAAAATTTCAGAATTGCACCTTGCAATGCGGAGAAATTACTGTTTGTGCATTTACAATATTCAATGATTTTTGCCATTGAAAAACGTCCAGAAATGATTGAAGCTACTGACTGAATGAAAGGAGCTGGCATCTCACTCTCTTTGAATCTTGTTTATCATGCTAAGAGGAGCAGGAAAAAGCAAAAAATTTCAGAATTGCACCTTGCAATGCGGAGAAATTACTGTTTGTGCATTTACAATATTCATTGATTTTTGCCATTGAAAAACGTCCAGAAATGATTGAAGCTACTGACTGAATGAAAGGAGCTGGCATCTCACTCTCTTTGAATCTTCTTTATCATGCTAAGAGGAGCAGGAAAAAGCAAAAAATTTCAGAATTGCACCTTGCAATGCGGAGAAATTACTGTTTGTGCATTTACAATATTCATTGATTTTTGCTATTGAAAAACATCATGTTATTCATATACCAGAAATGATTGAAGCTACTGACTGAATGAAAGGAGCTGGCATCTCACTCTCTTTGAATCTTCTTTATCATGCTAAGAGGAGCAGGAAAAAGCAAAAAATTTCAGAATTGCACCTTGCAATGCGGAGAAATTACTGTTTGTGCATTTATAATATTCAAAGATTTTTGCCATTGAAAAACGTCCAGAAATGATTGAAGCTACTGACTGAACGAAAGGAGCTGGCATCTCACTCTCTTTGAATCTTCTTTATCATGCTAAGAGGAGCAGGAAAAAGCAAAAAATTTCAGAATTGCACCTTGCAATGCGGAGAAATTACTGTTTGTGCATTTACAATATTCATTGATTTTTGCCATTGAAAAACGTCCAGAAATGATTGAAGCTACTGACTGAATGAAAGGAGCTGGCATCTCACTCTCTTTGAATCTTCTTTATCATGCTAAGAGGAGCAGGAAAAAGCAAAAAATTTCAGAATTGCACCTTGCAATGCGGAGAAATTACTGTTTGTGCATTTACAATATTCATTGATTTTTGCTATTGAAAAACATCATGTTATTCATATACCAGAAATGATTGAAGCTACTGACTGAATGAAAGGAGCTGGCATCTCACTCTCTTTGAATCTTCTTTATCATGCTAAGAGGAGCAGGAAAAAGCAAAAAATTTCAGAATTGCACCTTGCAATGCGGAGAAATTATAGTTTGTGCATTTACAATATTCATTGATTTTTGCCATTGAAAAACTTCCAGAAATGATTGAAGCTACTGACTGAATGAAAGGAGCTGGCATCTCACTCTCTTTGAATCTTCTTTATCATGCTAAGAGGAGCAGGAAAAAGCAAAAAATTTCAGAATTGCACCTTGCAATGCGGAGAAATTACTGTTTGTGCATTTACAATATTCATTGATTTTTGCGATTGAAAAACATCATGTTATTCATATACCAGAAATGATTGAAGCTACTGACTGAATGAAAGGAGCTGGCATCTCACTCTCTTTGAATCTTCTTTATCATGCTAAGAGGAGCAGGAAAAAGTAAAAAATTTCAGAATTGCACCTTGCAATGCGGAGAAATTACTGTTTGTGCATTTACAATATTCAATGATTTTTGCCATTGAAAAACGTCCAGAAATGATTGAAGCTACTGACTGAATGAAAGGAGCTGGCATCTCACTCTCTTTGAATCTTCTTTATCATGCTAAGAGGAGCAGGAAAAAGCAAAAAATTTCAGAATTGCACCTTGCAATGCGGAGAAATTACTGTTTGTGCATTTACAATATTCATTGATTTTTGCCATTGAAAAACGTCCAGAAATGATTGAAGCTACTGACTGAATGAAAGGAGCTGGCATCTCACTCTCTTTGAATCTTCTTTATCATGCTAAGAGGAGCAGGAAAAAGCAAAAAATTTCAGAATTGCACCTTGCAATGCGGAGAAATTACTGTTTGTGCATTTACAATATTCATTGATTTTTGCCATTGAAAAACATCATGTTATTCATATACCAGAAATGATTGAAGCTACTGACTGAATGAAAGGAGCTGGCATCTCACTCTCTTTGAATCTTCTTTATCATGCTAAGAGGAGCAGGAAAAAGTAAAAAATTTCAGAATTGCACCTTGCAATGCGGAGAAATTACTGTTTGTGCATTTATAATATTCAATGATTTTTGCCATTGAAAAACGTCCAGAAATGATTGAAGCTACTGACTGAACGAAAGGAGCTGGCATCTCACTCTCTTTGAGTCTTCTTTATCATGCTAAGAGGAGCAGGAAAAAGCAAAAAATTTCAGAATTGCACCTTGCAATGCGGAGAAATTACTGTTTGTGCATTTACAATATTCATTGATTTTTGCCATTGAAAAACATCATGTTATTCATATACCAGAAATGTTTGAAGCTACTGACTGAATGAAAGGAGCTGGCATCTCACTCTTTGAATCTTCTTTATCATGCTAAGAGGAGCAGGAAAAAGCAAAAAATTTCAGAATTGCACCTTGCAATGCGGAGAAATTACTGTTTGTGCATTTACAATATTCAATGATTTTTGCCATTGAAAAACGTCCAGAAATGATTGAAGCTACTGACTGAATGAAAGGAGCTGGCATCTCACTCTCTTTGAATCTTGTTTATCATGCTAAGAGGAGCAGGAAAAAGCAAAAAATTTCAGAATTGCACCTTGCAATGCGGAGAAATTACTGTTTGTGCATTTACAATATTCATTGATTTTTGCCATTGAAAAACGTCCAGAAATGATTGAAGCTACTGACTGAATGAAAGGAGCTGGCATCTCACTCTCTTTGAATCTTCTTTATCATGCTAAGAGGAGCAGGAAAAAGCAAAAAATTTCAGAATTGCACCTTGCAATGCGGAGAAATTACTGTTTGTGCATTTACAATATTCATTGATTTTTGCTATTGAAAAACATCATGTTATTCATATACCAGAAATGATTGAAGCTACTGACTGAATGAAAGGAGCTGGCATCTCACTCTCTTTGAATCTTCTTTATCATGCTAAGAGGAGCAGGAAAAAGCAAAAAATTTCAGAATTGCACCTTGCAATGCGGAGAAATTACTGTTTGTGCATTTACAATATTCATTGATTTTTGCCATTGAAAAACGTCCAGAAATGATTGAAGCTACTGACTGAATGAAAGGAGCTGGCATCTCACTCTCTTTGAATCTTCTTTATCATGCTAAGAGGAGCAGGAAAAAGCAAAAAATTTCAGAATTGCACCTTGCAATGCGGAGAAATTACTGTTTGTGTATTTACAATATTCATTGATTTTTGCGATTGAAAAACATCATGTTATTCATATACCAGAAATGATTGAAGCTACTGACTGAATGAAAGGAGCTGGCATCTCATTCTCTTTGAATCTTCTTTATCATGCTAAGAGGAGCAGGAAAAAGTAAAAAATTTCAGAATTGCACCTTGCAATGCGGAGAAATTACTGTTTGTGCATTTACAATATTCAATGATTTTTGCCATTGAAAAACGTCCAGAAATGATTGAAGCTACTGACTGAATGAAAGGAGCTGGCATCTCACTCTCTTTGAATCTTGTTTATCATGCTAAGAGGAGCAGGAAAAAGCAAAAAATTTCAGAATTGCACCTTGCAATGCGGAGAAATTACTGTTTGTGCATTTACAATATTCATTGATTTTTGCCATTGAAAAACGTCCAGAAATGATTGAAGCTACTGACTGAATGAAAGGAGCTGGCATCTCACTCTCTTTGAATCTTCTTTATCATGTTAAGAGGAGCAGGAAAAAGCAAAAAATTTCAGAATTGCACCTTGCAATGCGGAGAAATTACTGTTTGTGCATTTACAATATTCATTGATTTTTGCTATTGAAAAACATCATGTTATTCATATACCAGAAATGATTGAAGCTACTGACTGAATGAAAGGAGCTGGCATCTCACTCTCTTTGAATCTTCTTTATCATGCTAAGAGGAGCAGGAAAAAGCAAAAAATTTCAGAATTGCACCTTGCAATGCGGAGAAATTACTGTTTGTGCATTTATAATATTCAAAGATTTTTGCCATTGAAAAACGTCCAGAAATGATTGAAGCTACTGACTGAACGAAAGGAGCTGGCATCTCACTCTCTTTGAATCTTCTTTATCATGCTAAGAGGAGCAGGAAAAAGCAAAAAATTTCAGAATTGCACCTTGCAATGCGGAGAAATTACTGTTTGTGCATTTACAATATTCATTGATTTTTGCCATTGAAAAACGTCCAGAAATGATTGAAGCTACTGACTGAATGAAAGGAGCTGGCATCTCACTCTCTTTGAATCTTCTTTATCATGCTAAGAGGAGCAGGAAAAAGCAAAAAATTTCAGAATTGCACCTTGCAATGCGGAGAAATTACTGTTTGTGCATTTACAATATTCATTGATTTTTGCTATTGAAAAACATCATGTTATTCATATACCAGAAATGATTGAAGCTACTGACTGAATGAAAGGAGCTGGCATCTCACTCTCTTTGAATCTTCTTTATCATGCTAAGAGGAGCAGGAAAAAGCAAAAAATTTCAGAATTGCACCTTGCAATGCGGAGAAATTATAGTTTGTGCATTTACAATATTCATTGATTTTTGCCATTGAAAAACTTCCAGAAATGATTGAAGCTACTGACTGAATGAAAGGAGCTGGCATCTCACTCTCTTTGAATCTTCTTTATCATGCTAAGAGGAGCAGGAAAAAGCAAAAAATTTCAGAATTGCACCTTGCAATGCGGAGAAATTACTGTTTGTGCATTTACAATATTCATTGATTTTTGCGATTGAAAAACATCATGTTATTCATATACCAGAAATGATTGAAGCTACTGACTGAATGAAAGGAGCTGGCATCTCACTCTCTTTGAATCTTCTTTATCATGCTAAGAGGAGCAGGAAAAAGTAAAAAATTTCAGAATTGCACCTTGCAATGCGGAGAAATTACTGTTTGTGCATTTACAATATTCAATGATTTTTGCCATTGAAAAACGTCCAGAAATGATTGAAGCTACTGACTGAATGAAAGGAGCTGGCATCTCACTCTCTTTGAATCTTCTTTATCATGCTAAGAGGAGCAGGAAAAAGCAAAAAATTTCAGAATTGCACCTTGCAATGCGGAGAAATTACTGTTTGTGCATTTACAATATTCATTGATTTTTGCCATTGAAAAACGTCCAGAAATGATTGAAGCTACTGACTGAATGAAAGGAGCTGGCATCTCACTCTCTTTGAATCTTCTTTATCATGCTAAGAGGAGCAGGAAAAAGCAAAAAATTTCAGAATTGCACCTTGCAATGCGGAGAAATTACTGTTTGTGCATTTAGAATATTCATTGATTTTTGCCATTGAAAAACATCATGTTATTCATATACCAGAAATGATTGAAGCTACTGACTGAATGAAAGGAGCTGGCATCTCACTCTCTTTGAATCTTCTTTATCATGCTAAGAGGAGCAGGAAAAAGTAAAAAATTTCAGAATTGCACCTTGCAATGCGGAGAAATTACTGTTTGTGCATTTATAATATTCAATGATTTTTGCCATTGAAAAACGTCCAGAAATGATTGAAGCTACTGACTGAACGAAAGGAGCTGGCATCTCACTCTCTTTGAGTCTTCTTTATCATGCTAAGAGGAGCAGGAAAAAGCAAAAAATTTCAGAATTGCACCTTGCAATGCGGAGAAATTACTGTTTGTGCATTTACAATATTCATTGATTTTTGCCATTGAAAAACATCATGTTATTCATATACCAGAAATGTTTGAAGCTACTGACTGAATGAAAGGAGCTGGCATCTCACTCTTTGAATCTTCTTTATCATGCTAAGAGGAGCAGGAAAAAGCAAAAAATTTCAGAATTGCACCTTGCAATGCGGAGAAATTACTGTTTGTGCATTTACAATATTCAATGATTTTTGCCATTGAAAAACGTCCAGAAATGATTGAAGCTACTGACTGAATGAAAGGAGCTGGCATCTCACTCTCTTTGAATCTTGTTTATCATGCTAAGAGGAGCAGGAAAAAGCAAAAAATTTCAGAATTGCACCTTGCAATGCGGAGAAATTACTGTTTGTGCATTTACAATATTCATTGATTTTTGCCATTGAAAAACGTCCAGAAATGATTGAAGCTACTGACTGAATGAAAGGAGCTGGCATCTCACTCTCTTTGAATCTTCTTTATCATGCTAAGAGGAGCAGGAAAAAGCAAAAAATTTCAGAATTGCACCTTGCAATGCGGAGAAATTACTGTTTGTGCATTTACAATATTCATTGATTTTTGCTATTGAAAAACATCATGTTATTCATATACCAGAAATGATTGAAGCTACTGACTGAATGAAAGGAGCTGGCATCTCACTCTCTTTGAATCTTCTTTATCATGCTAAGAGGAGCAGGAAAAAGCAAAAAATTTCAGAATTGCACCTTGCAATGCGGAGAAATTATAGTTTGTGCATTTACAATATTCATTGATTTTTGCCATTGAAAAACGTCCAGAAATGATTGAAGCTACTGACTGAATGAAAGGAGCTGGCATCTCACTCTCTTTGAATCTTCTTTATCATGCTAAGAGGAGCAGGAAAAAGCAAAAAATTTCAGAATTGCACCTTGCAATGCGGAGAAATTACTGTTTGTGCATTTACAATATTCATTGATTTTTGCCATTGAAAAACGTCCAGAAATGATTGAAGCTACTGACTGAATGAAAGGAGCTGGCATCTCACTCTCTTTGAATCTTCTTTATCATGCTAAGAGGAGCAGGAAAAAGCAAAAAATTTCAGAATTGCACCTTGCAATGCGGAGAAATTACTGTTTGTGCATTTACAATATTCATTGATTTTTGCTATTGAAAAACATCATGTTATTCATATACCAGAAATGATTGAAGCTACTGACTGAATGAAAGGAGCTGGCATCTCACTCTCTTTGAATCTTCTTTATCATGCTAAGAGGAGCAGGAAAAAGCAAAAAATTTCAGAATTGCACCTTGCAATGCGGAGAAATTACAGTTTGTGCATTTACAATATTCATTGATTTTTGCCATTGAAAAGCGTCCAGAAATGATTGAAGCTACTGACTGAATGAAAGGAGCTGGCATCTCACTCTCTTTGAATCTTCTTTATCATGCTAAGAGGAGCAGGAAAAAGCAAAAAATTTCAGAATTGCACCTTGCAATGTGGAGAAATTACTGTTTGTGCATTTACAATATTCATTGATTTTTGCCATTGAAAAACGTCCAGAAATGATTGAAGGTACTGACTGAATGAAAGGAGCTGGCATCTCACTCACTTTGAATCTTCTTTATCATGCTAAGAGGAGCAGGAAAAAGCAAAAAATTTCAGAATTGCACCTTGCAATGCGGAGAAATTACTGTTTGTGCATTTACAATATTCATTGATTTTTGCCATTGAAAAACGTCCAGAAATGATTGAAGCTACTGACTGAATGAAAGGAGCTGGCATCTCACTCTCTTTGAATCTTCTTTATCATGCTAAGAGGAGCAGGTAAAAGCAAAAAATTTCAGAATTGCACCTTGCAATGCGGAGAAATTACTGTTTGTGCATTTACAATATTCATTGATTTTTGCCATTGAAAAATGTCCAGAAATGATTGAAGCTACTGACTGAATGAAAGGAGCTGGCATCTCACTCTCTTTGAATCTTCTTTATCATGCTAAGAGGAGCAGGAAAAAGCAAAAAATTTCAGAATTGCGCCTTGCAATGCGGAGAAATTACTGTTTGTGCATTTACAAAATTCATTGATTTTTGCCATTGAAAAATATCATGTTATTCATATACCAGAAATGATTGATGTTTTTCAATGGCAAAAATCAATGAATATTGTAAATGCACAAACAGTAATTTCTCCGCATTGCAAGGTGCAATTCTGAAATTTTTTGCTTTTTCCTGCTAATCCTAGCATGATAAAGAAGATTCAAAGAGAGTGAGATGCCAGCTCCTTTCATTCAGTCAGTAGCTTCAAACATTTCTGGACGTTTTTCAATGGCAAAAATCAATGAATATTGTAAATGCACAAACAGTAATATCTCCACATTGCAAGGTGCAATTCTGAAATTTTTTGCTTTTTCCTGTTAATCCTAGCATGATAAAGAAGATTTAAAGAGAGTGAGATGCCAGCTCCTTTCATTCAGTCAGTAGCTTCAAACATTTCTGGTATATGAAAAACATGTTTTTCAATGGCAAAAATCAATGAATATTGTAAATGCACAAACAGTAATATCTCCACATTGCAAGGTGCAATTCTGAAATTTTTTGCTTTTTCCTGCTAATCCTAGCATGATAAAGAAGATTCAAAGAGAGTGAGATGCCAGCTCCTTTTATTCAGTCAGTAGCTTCAAACATTTCTGGTATATGAAAAACATGTTTTTCAATGGCAAAAATCAATGAATATTGTAAATGCACAAACAGTAATATCTCCACATTGCAAGGTGCAATTCTGAAATTTTTTGCTTTTTCCTGCTAATCCTAGCATGATAAAGAAGATTCAAAGAGAGTGAGATGCCAGCTCCTTTCATTCAGTCAGTAGCTTCAAACATTTCTGGACGTTTTTCAATGGCAAAAATCAATGAATATTGTAAATGCACAAACAGTAATATCTCCACATTGCAAGGTGCAATTCTGAAATTTTTTGCTTTTTCCTGCTAATCCTAGCATGATAAAGAAGATTCAAAGAGAGTGAGATGCCAGCTCCTTTCATTCAGTCAGTAGCTTCAAACATTTCTGGACGTTTTTCAATGGCAAAAATCAATGAATATTGTAAATGCACAAACAGTAATATCTCCACATTGCAAGGTGCAATTCTGAAATTTTTTGCTTTTTCCTGTTAATCCTAGCATGATAAAGAAGATTCAAAGAGAGTGAGATGCCAGCTCCTTTCATTCAGTCAGTAGCTTCAAACATTTCTGGTATATGAAAAACATGTTTTTCAATGGCAAAAATCAATGAATATTGTAAATGCACAAACAGTAATATCTCCACATTGCAAGGTGCAATTCTGAAATTTTTTGTTTTTTCCTGTTAATCCTAGCATGATAAAGAAGATTCAAAGAGAGTGAGATGCCAGCTCCTTTCATTCAGTCAGTAGCTTCAAACATTTCTGGTATATGAAAAACATGTTTTTCAATGGCAAAAATCAATGAATATTGTAAATGCACAAACAGTAATATCTCCACATTGCAAGGTGCAATTCTGAAATTTTTTGCTTTTTCCTGCTAATCCTAGCATGATAAAGAAGATTCAAAGAGAGTGAGATGCCAGCTCCTTTCATTCAGTCAGTAGCTTCAAACATTTCTGGTATATGAAAAACATGTTTTTCAATGGCAAAAATCAATGAATATTGTAAATGCACAAACAGTAATATCTCCACATTGCAAGGTGCAATTCTGAAATTTTTTGCTTTTTCCTGCTAATCCTAGCATGATAAAGAAGATTCAAAGAGAGTGAGATGCCAGCTCCTTTCATTCAGTCAGTAGCTTCAAACATTTCTGGTATATGAAAAACATGTTTTTCAATGGCAAAAATCAATGAATATTGTAAATGCACAAACAGTAATATCTCCACATTGCAAGGTGCAATTCTGAAATTTTTTGCTTTTTCCTGCTAATCCTAGCATGATAAAGAAGATTCAAAGATAGTGAGATGCCAGCTCCTTTCATTCAGTCAGTAGCTTCAAACATTTCTGGTATATGAAAAACATGTTTTTCAATGGCAAAAATCAATGAATATTGTAAATGCACAAACAGTAATATCTCCACATTGCAAGGTGCAATTCTGAAATTTTTAGCTTTTTCCTGTTAATCCTAGCATGATAAAGAAGATTCAAAGAGAGTGAGATGCCAGCTCCTTTCATTCAGTCAGTAGCTTCAAACATTTCTGGACGTTTTTCAATGGCAAAAATCAATGAATATTGTAAATGCACAAACAGTAATATCTCCACATTGCAAGGTGCAATTCTGAAATTTTTTGCTTTTTCCTGTTAATCCTAGCATGATAAAGAAGATTCAAAGAGAGTGAGATACCAGCTCCTTTCATTCAGTCAGTAGCTTCAAACATTTCTGGTATATGAAAAACATGTTTTTCAATGGCAAAAATCAATGAATATTGTAAATGCACAAACAGTAATATCTCCACATTGCAAGGTGCAATTCTGAAATTTTTTGCTTTTTCCTGCTAATCCTAGCATGATAAAGAAGATTCAAAGAGAGTGAGATGCCAGCTAATTTCATTCAGTCAGTAGCTTCAAACATTTCTGGACGTTTTTCAATGGCAAAAATCAATGAATATTGTAAATGCACAAACAGTAATATCTCCACATTGCAAGGTGCAATTCTGAAATTTTTTGCTTTTTCCTGCTAATCCTAGCATGATAAAGAAGATTCAAAGAGAGTGAGATGCCAGCTCCTGTCATTCAGTCAGTAGCTTCAAACATTTCTTGTATATGAAAAACATGTTTTTCAATGGCAAAAATCAATGAATATTGTAAATGCATAAACAGTAATATCTCCACATTGCAAGGTGCAATTCTGAAATTTTTTGCTTTTTCCTGCTAATCCTAGCATGATAAAGAAGATTCAAAGAGAGTGAGATACCAGCTCCTTTCATTCAGTCAGTAGCTTCAAACATTTCTGGACGTTTTTCAATGGCAAAAATCAATGAATATTGTAAATGCACAAACAGTAATATCTCCACATTGCAAGGTGAAATTCTGAAATTTTTTGCTTTTTCCTGTTAATCCTAGCATGATAAAGAAGATTCAAAGAGAGTGAGATGCCAGCTCCTTTCATTCAAGTCAGTAGCTTCAAATATTTCTGGTATATGAAAAACATGTTTTTCAATGGCAAAAATCAATGAATATTGTAAATGCACAAACAGTAATATCTCCACATTGCAAGGTGCAATTCTGAAATTTTTTGCTTTTTCCTGCTTATCCTAGCATGATAAAGAAGATTCAAAGAGAGTGAGATGCCAGCTCCTTTCATTCAGTCAGTAGCTTCAAACATTTCTGGTATATGAAAAACATGTTTTTCAATGGCAAAAATCAATGAATATTGTAAATGCACAAACAGTAATATCTCCACATTGCAAGGTGCAATTCTGAAATTTTTTTGCTTTTTCCTGCTAATCCTAGCATGATAAAGAAGATTCAAAGAGAGTGAGATGCCAGCTCCTTTCATTCAGTCAGTAGCTTCAAACATTTCTGGACGTTTTTCAATGGCAAAATCAATGAATATTGTAAATGCACAAACAGTAATATCTCCACATTGCAAGGTGCAATTCTGAAATTTTTTGCTTTTTCCTGTTAATCCTAGCATGATAAAGAAGATTCAAAGACAGTGAGATGCCAGCTCCTTTCATTCAGTCAGTAGCTTCAAACATTTCTGGTATATGAAAAACATGTTTTTCAATGGCAAAAATCAATGAATATTGTAAATGCACAAACAGTAATATCTCCACATTGCAAGGTGTAATTCTGAAATTTTTTGCTTTTTCCTGCTAATCCTAGCATGATAAAGAAGATTCAAAGAGAGTGAGATGCCAGCTCCTTTCATTCCGTCAGTAGCTTCAAACATTTCTGGTATATGAAAAACATGTTTTTCAATGGCAAAAATCAATGAATATTGTAAATGCACAAACAGTAATATCTCCACATTGCAAGGTGCAATTCTGAAATTTTTTGCTTTTTCCTGCTAATCCTAGCATGATAAAGAAGATTCAAAGAGAGTGAGATGCCAGCTCCTTTCATTCAGTCAGTAGCTTCAAACATTTCTGGATGTTTTTCAATGGCAAAATCAATGAATATTGTAAATGCACAAACAGTAATATCTCCACATTGCAAGGTGCAATTCTGAAATTTTTTGCTTTTTCCTGCTAATCCTAGCATGATAAAGAAGATTCAAAGAGAGTGAGATGCCAGCTAATTTCATTCAGTCAGTAGCTTGAAACATTTCTGGACGTTTTTCAATGGCAAAAATCAATGAATATTGTAAATGCACAAACAGTAATATCTCCACATTGCAAGGTGCAATTCTGAAATTTTTTGCTTTTTCCTGCTAATCCTAGCATGATAAAGAAGATTCAAAGAGAGTGAGATACCAGCTCCTTTCATTCAGTCAGTAGCTTCAAACATTTCTGGACGTTTTTCAATGGCAAAAATCAATGAATATTGTAAATGCACAAACAGTAATATCTCCACATTGCAAGGTGCAATTCTGAAATTTTTTGCTTTTTCCTGTTAATCCTAGCATGATAAAGAAGATTCAAAGAGAGTGAGATGCCAGCTCCTTTCATTCAAGTCAGTAGCTTCAAACATTTCTGGTATATGAAAAACATGTTTTTCAATGGCAAAAATCAATGAATATTGTAAATGCACAAACAGTAATATCTCCACATTGCAAGGTGCAATTCTGAAATTTTTTGCTTTTTCCTGCTTATCCTAGCATGATAAAGAAGATTCAAAGAGAGTGAGATGCCAGCTCCTTTCATTCAGTCAGTAGCTTCAAACATTTCTGGTATATGAAAAACATGTTTTTCAATGGCAAAAATCAATGAATATTGTAAATGCACAAACAGTAATATCTCCACATTGCAAGGTGCAATTCTGAAATTTTTTTGCTTTTTCCTGCTAATCCTAGCATGATAAAGAAGATTTAAAGAGAGTGAGATGCCAGCTCCTTTCATTCAGTCAGTAGCTTCAAACATTTCTGGACGTTTTTCAATGGCAAAATCAATGAATATTGTAAATGCACAAACAGTAATATCTCCACATTGCAAGGTGCAATTCTGAAATTTTTTGCTTTTTCCTGTTAATCCTAGCATGATAAAGAAGATTCAAAGACAGTGAGATGCCAGCTCCTTTCATTCAGTCAGTAGCTTCAAACATTTCTGGTATATGAAAAACATGTTTTTCAATGGCAAAAATCAATGAATATTGTAAATGCACAAACAGTAATATCTCCACATTGCAAGGTGCAATTCTGAAATTTTTTGCTTTTTCCTGCTAATCCTAGCATGATAAAGAAGATTCAAAGAGAGTGAGATGCCAGCTCCTTTCATTCCGTCAGTAGCTTCAAACATTTCTGGTATATGAAAAACATGTTTTTCAATGGCAAAAATCAATGAATATTGTAAATGCACAAACAGTAATATCTCCACATTGCAAGGTGCAATTCTGAAATTTTTTGCTTTTTCCTGCTAATCCTAGCATGATAAAGAAGATTCAAAGAGAGTGAGATGCCAGCTCCTTTCATTCAGTCAGTAGCTTCAAACATTTCTGGACGTTTTTCAATGGCAAAAATCAATGAATATTGTAAATGCACAAACAGTAATATCTCCACATTGCAAGGTGCAATTCTGAAATTTTTTGCTTTTTCCTGCTAATCCTAGCATGATAAAGAAGATTCAAAGAGAGTGAGATGCCAGCTCCTTTCATTCAGTCAGTAGCTTCAAACATTTCTTGTATATGAAAAACATGTTTTTCAATGGCAAAAATCAATGAATATTGTAAATGCACAAACAGCAATATCTCCACATTGCAAGGTGCAATTCTGAAATTTTTTGCTTTTTCCTGCTAATCCTAGCATGATAAAGAAGATTCAAAGAGAGTGAGATGCCAGCTCCTTTCATTCAGTCAGTAGCTTCAAACATTTCTGGACGTTTTTCAATGGCAAAAATCAATGAATATTGTAAATGCACAAACAGTAATATCTCCACATTGCAAGGTGCAATTCTGAAATTTTTTGCTTTTTCCTGTTAATCCTAGCATGATAAAGAAGATTCAAAGAGAGTGAGATGCCAGCTCCTTTCATTCAGTCAGTAGCTTCAAACATTTCTGGTATATGAAAAACATGTTTTTCAATGGCAAAAATCAATGAATATTGTAAATGCACAAACAGTAATATCTCCACATTGCAAGGTGCAATTCTGAAATTTTTTGCTTTTTCCTGCTAATCCTAGCATGATAAAGAAGATTCAAAGAGAGTGAGATGCCAGCTCCTTTCATTCAGTCAGTAGCTTCAAACATTTCTGGTATATGAAAAACATGTTTTTCAATGGCAAAAATCAATGAATATTGTAAATGCACAAACAGTAATATCTCCACATTGCAAGGTGCAATTCTGAAATTTTTTGCTTTTTCCTGCTAATCCAAGCATGATAAAGAAGATTCAAAGAGAGTGAGATGCCAGCTCCTTTCATTCAGTCAGTAGCTTCAAACATTTCTGGTATATGAATAACATGATGTTTTTCAATGGCAAAAATCAATGAATATTGTAAATGCACAAACAGTAATTTCTCCGCATTGCAAGGTGCAATTCTGAAATTTTTTGCTTTTTCCTGCTCCTCTTAGCATGATAAAGACGATTCAAAGAGAGTGAGATGCCAGCTCCTTTCATTCAGTCAGTAGCTTCAATCATTTCTGGACGTTTTTCAATGGCAAAAATCAATGAATATTGTAAATGCACAAACAGTAATTTCTCCGCATTGCAAGGTGCAATTCTGAAATTTTTTGCTTTTTCCTGCTCCTCTTAGCATGATAAAGAAAATTCAGAGTGAGATGCCAGCTGCTTTCATTCAGTCAGTAGCTTCAATCATTTCTGGACGTTTTTCAATGGCAAAAATCAATGAATATTGTAAATGCACAAACAGTAATATCTCCACATTGCAAGGTGCAATTCTGAAATTTTTTGCTTTTTCCTGTTAATCCTAGCATGATAAAGAAGATTCAAAGAGAGTGAGATGCCAGCTCCTTTCATTCAGTCAGTAGCTTCAAACATTTCTGGTATATGAAAAACATGTTTTTCAATGGCAAAAATCAATGAATATTGTAAATGCACAAACAGTAATATCTCCACATTGCAAGGTGCAATTCTGAAATTTTTTGCTTTTTCCTGCTAATCCAAGCATGATAAAGAAGATTCAAAGAGAGTGAGATGCCAGCTCCTTTCATTCAGTCAGTAGCTTCAAACATTTCTGGTATATGAATAACATGATGTTTTTCAATGGCAAAAATCAATGAATATTGTAAATGCACAAACAGTAATTTCTCCGCATTGCAAGGTGCAATTCTGAAATTTTTTGCTTTTTCCTGCTCCTCTTAGCATGATAAAGAAGATTCAAAGAGAGTGAGATGCCAGCTCCTTTCACTCAATCAGTAGCTACAAACATTTCTGGTATATGAATAACATAATGTTTTTCAATGGCAAAAATCAATGAATATTGTAAATGCACAAACAGTAATTTCTCCGCATTGCAAGGTGCAATTCTGAAATTTTTTGCTTTTTCCTGCTCCTCTTAGCATGATAAAGACGATTCAAAGAGAGTGAGATGCCAGCTCCTTTCATTCAGTCAGTAGCTTCAATCATTTCTGGACGTTTTTCAATGGCAAAAATCAATGAATATTGTAAATGCACAAAGAGTAATTTCTCCGCATTGCAAGGTGCAATTCTGAAATTTTTTGCTTTTTCCTGCTCCTCTTAGCATGATAAAGAAAATTCAGAGTGAGATGCCAGCTGCTTTCATTCAGTCAGTAGCTTCAATCATTTCTGGACATTTTTCAATGGCAAAAATCAATGAATATTGTAAATGCACAAACAGTAATTTCTCCGCATTGCAAGGTGCAATTCTGAAATTTTTTGCTTTTTCCTGCTCCTCTTAGCATGATAAAGAAGATTCAAAGAGAGTGAGATGCCAGCTCCTTTCGTTCAGTCAGTAGCTTCAATCATTTCTGGACGTTTTTCAAAGGCAAAAATCATTGAATATTGTAAATGCACAAACAGTAATTTCTCCGCATTGCAAGGTGCAATTCTGAAATTTTTTACTTTTTCCTGCTCCTCTTAGCATGATAAAGAAGATTCAAAGAGAGTGAGATGCCAGCTCCTTTTATTCAGTCAGTAGCTTCAATCATTTCTGGTATATGAATAACATGATGTTTTTCAATGGCAAAAATCAATGAATATTGTAAATGCACAAACAGTAATTTCTCCGCATTGCAAGGTGCAATTCTGAAGTTTTTTGCTTTTTCCTGCTCCTCTTAGCATGATAAAGAAGATTCAAAGAGAGTGAGATGCCAGCTCCTTTCATTCAGTCAGTAGCTTCAATCATTTCTGGACGTTTTTCAATGGCAAAAATCATTGAATATTGTAAATGCACAAACAGTAATTTCTCCGCATTGCAAGGTGCAATTCTGAAATTTTTTACTTTTTCCTGCTTCTCTTAGCATGATAAAGAAGATTCAAAGAGAGTGAGATGCCAGCTCCTTTCATTCAGTCAGTAGCTTCAATCATTTCTGGTATATGAATAACATGATGTTTTTCAATGTCAAAAATCAATGAATATTGTAAATGCACAAACAGTAATTTCTCCGCATTGCAAGGTGCAATTCTGAAATTTTTTGCTTTTTCCTGCTCCTCTTAGCATGATAAAGAAGATTCAAAGAGAGTGAGATGCCAGCTCCTTTCATTCAGTCAGTAGCTTCAATCATTTCTGGACGTTTTTCAATGGCAAAAATCAATGAATATTGTAAATGCACAAACAGTAATTTCTCCGCATTGCAAGGTGCAATTCTGAAATTTTTTGCTTTTTCCTGCTCCTCTTAGCATGATAAAGAAAATTCAGAGTGAGATGCCAGCTCCTTTCATTCAGTCAGTAGCTTCAATCATTTCTGGACGTTTTTCAATGGCAAAAATCAATGAATATTGTAAATGCACAAACAGTAATTTCTCCGCATTGCAAGGTGCAATTCTGAAATTTTTTGCTTTTTCCTGCTCCTCTTAGCATGATAAAGAAGATTCAAAGAGAGTGAGATGCCAGCTCCTTTCATTCAGTCAGTAGCTTCAAACATTTCTGGTATATGAATAACATGATGTTTTTCAATGGCAAAAATCAATGAATATTGTAAATGCACAAACAGTAATTTCTCCGCATTGCAAGGTGCAATTCTGAAATTTTTTGCTTTTTCCTGCTCCTCTTAGCATGATAAAGAAGATTCAAAGAGAGTGAGATGCCAGCTCCTTTCGTTCAGTCAGTAGCTTCAATCATTTCTGGACGTTTTTCAAAGGCAAAAATCATTGAATATTGTAAATGCACAAAGAGTAATTTCTCCGCATTGCAAGGTGCAATTCTGAAATTTTTTACTTTTTCCTGCTCCTCTTAGCATGATAAAGAAGATTCAAAGAGAGTGAGATGCCAGCTCCTTTCATTCAGTCAGTAGCTTCAATCATTTCTGGTATATGAATAACATGATGTTTTTCAATGGCAAAAATCAATGAATATTGTAAATGCACAAACAGTAATTTCTCCGCATTGCAAGGTGCAATTCTGAAGTTTTTTGCTTTTTCCTGCTCCTCTTAGCATGATAAAGAAGATTCAAAGAGAGTGAGATGCCAGCTCCTTTCATTCAGTCAGTAGCTTCAATCATTTCTGGACGTTTTTCAATGGCAAAAATCATTGAATATTGTAAATGCACAAACAGTAATTTCTCCGCATTGCAAGGTGCAATACTGAAATTTTTTACTTTTTCCTGCTCCTCTTAGCATGATAAAGAAGATTCAAAGAGAGTGAGATGCCAGCTCCTTTCATTCAGTCAGTAGCTTCAATCATTTCTGGTATATGAATAACATGATGTTTTTCAATGGCAAAAATCAATGAATATTGTAAATGCACAAACAGTAATTTCTCCGCATTGCAAGGTGCAATTCTGAAATTTTTTGCTTTTTCCTGCTCCTCTTAGCATAATAAAGAAGATTCAAAGAAAGTGAGATGCCAGCTCCTTTCATTCAGTCAGTAGCTTCAATCATTTCTGGACGTTTTTCAATGGCAAACATCAATGAATATTGTAAATGCACAAACAGTAATTTCTTCGCATTGCAAGGTGCAATTCTGAAATTTTTTGCTTTTTCCTGCTTCTCTTAGCATGATAAACAAGATTCAAAGAGAGTGAGATGCCAGCTCCTTTCATTCAGTCAGTAGCTTCAATCATTTCTGGACGTTTTTCAATGGCAAAAATCAATGAATATTGTAAATGCACAAACAGTAATTTCTCCGCATTGCAAGGTGCAATTCTGAAATTTTTTACTTTTTCCTGCTCCTCTTAGCATGATAAAGAAGATTCAAAGAGAGTGAGATGCCAGCTCCTTTCATTCAGTCAGTAGCTTCAAACATTCCTGGTATATGAATAACATAATGTTTTTCAATGGCAAAAATCAATGAATATTGTAAATGCACAAACAGTAATTTCTCCGCATTGCAAGGTGCAATTCTGAAATTTTTTGCTTTTTCCTGCTCCTCTTAGCATGATAAAGAAGATTCAAAGAGAGTGAGATGCCAGCTCCTTTCATTCAGTCAGTAGCTTCAATCATTTCTGGACGTTTTTCAATTGCAAAAATCAATGAATATTGTAAATGCACAAACAGTAATTTCTCCGCATTGCAAGGTGCAATTCTGAAATTTTTTGCTTTTTCCTGCTCCTCTTAGCATGATAAAGAAGATTCAAAGAGAGTGAGATGCCAGCTCCTTTCATTCAGTCAGTAGCTTCAAACATTTCTGGTATATGAATAACATGATGTTTTTCAATGGCAAAAATCAATGAATATTGTAAATGCACAAACAGTAATTTCTCCGCATTGCAAGGTGCAATTCTGAAATTTTTTGCTTTTTCCTGCTCCTCTTAGCATGATAAAGAAGATTCAAAGAGAGTGAGATGCCAGCTCCTTTCATTCAGTCAGTAGCATCAATCATTTCTGGTATATGAATAACATGATGTTTTTCAATGGCAAAAATCAATGAATATTGTAAATGCACAAACAGTAATTTCTCCGCATTGCAAGGTGCAATTCTGAAATTTTTTGCTTTTTCCTGCTCCTCTTAGCATGATAAAGAAGATTCAAAGAGAGTGAGATGCCAGCTCCTTTCGTTCAGTCAGTAGCTTCAATCATTTCTGGACGTTTTTCAAAGGCAAAAATCATTGAATATTGTAAATGCACAAACAGCAATTTCTCCGCATTGCAAGGTGCAATTCTGAAATTTTTTACTTTTTCCTGCTCCTCTTAGCATGATAAAGAAGATTCAAAGAGAGTGAGATGCCAGCTCCTTTCATTCAGTCAGTAGCTTCAATCATTTCTGGTATATGAATAACATGATGTTTTTCAATGGCAAAAATCAATGAATATTGTAAATGCACAAACAGTAATTTCTCCGCATTGCAAGGTGCAATTCTGAAATTTTTTGCTTTTTCCTGCTCCTCTTAGCATGATAAAGAAGATTCAAAGAGAGTGAGATGCCAGCTCCTTTCATTCAGTCAGTAGCTTCAATCATTTCTGGACGTTTTTCAATGGCAAAAATCATTGAATATTGTAAATGCACAAACAGTAATTTCTCCGCATTGCAAGGTGCAATTCTGAAATTTTTTACTTTTTCCTGCTCCTCTTAGCATGATAAAGAAGATTCAAAGAGAGTGAGATGCCAGCTCCTTTCATTCAGTCAGTAGCTTCAATCATTTCTGGTATATGAATAACATGATGTTTTTCAATGGCAAAAATCAATGAATATTGTAAATGCACAAACAGTAATTTCTCCGCATTGCAAGGTGCAATTCTGAAATTTTTTGCTTTTTCCTGCTCCTCTTAGCATGATAAAGAAGATTCAAAGAGAGTGAGATGCCAGCTCCTTTCATTCAGTCAGTAGCTTCAATCATTTCTGGACGTTTTTCAATGGCAAAAATCAATGAATATTGTAAATGCACAAACAGTAATTTCTCCGCATTGCAAGGTGCAATTCTGAAATTTTTTGCTTTTTCCTGCTCCTCTTAGCATGATAAACAAGATTAAAAGAGAGTGAGATGCCAGCTCCTTTCATTCAGTCAGTAGCTTCAATCATTTCTGGACGTTTTTCAATGGCAAAAATCAATGAATATTGTAAATGCACAAACAGTAATATCTCCACATTGCAAGGTGCAATTCTGAAATTTTTTGCTTTTTCCTGTTAATCCTAGCATGATAAAGAAGATTCAAAGAGAGTGAGATGCCAGCTCCTTTCATTGAAGTCAGTAGCTTCAAACATTTCTGGTATATGAAAAACATGTTTTTCAATGGCAAAAATCAATGAATATTGTAAATGCACAAACAGTAATATCTCCACATTGCAAGGTGCAATTCTGAAATTTTTTGCTTTTTCCTGCTTATCCTAGCATGATAAAGAAGATTCAAAGAGAGTGAGATGCCAGCTCCTTTCATTCAGTCAGTAGCTTCAAACATTTCTGGTATATGAAAAACATGTTTTTCAATGGCAAAAATCAATGAATATTGTAAATGCACAAACAGTAATATCTCCACATTGCAAGGTGCAATTCTGAAATTTTTTTGCTTTTTCCTGCTAATCCTAGCATGATAAAGAAGATTTAAAGAGAGTGAGATGCCAGCTCCTTTCATTCAGTCAGTAGCTTCAAACATTTCTGGACGTTTTTCAATGGCAAAATCAATGAATATTGTAAATGCACAAACAGTAATATCTCCACATTGCAAGGTGCAATTCTGAAATTTTTTGCTTTTTCCTGTTAATCCTAGCATGATAAAGAAGATTCAAAGACAGTGAGATGCCAGCTCCTTTCATTCAGTCAGTAGCTTCAAACATTTCTGGTATATGAAAAACATGTTTTTCAATGGCAAAAATCAATGAATATTGTAAATGCACAAACAGTAATATCTCCACATTGCAAGGTGCAATTCTGAAATTTTTTGCTTTTTCCTGCTAATCCTAGCATGATAAAGAAGATTCAAAGAGAGTGAGATGCCAGCTCCTTTCATTCAGTCAGTAGCTTCAAACATTTCTGGACGTTTTTCAATGGCAAAAATCAATGAATATTGTAAATGCACAAACAGTAATTTCTCCGCATTGCAAGGTGCAATTCTGAAATTTTTTGCTTTTTCCTGCTCCTCTTAGCATGATAAAGAAGATTCAAAGAGAGTGAGATGCCAGCTCCTTTCATTCAGTCAGTAGCTTCAAACATTTCTGGTATATGAATAACATGATGTTTTTCAATGGCAAAAATCAATGAATATTGTAAATGCACAAACAGTAATTTCTCCGCATTGCAAGGTGCAATTCTGAAATTTTTTGCTTTTTCCTGCTCCTCTTAGCATGATAAAGACGATTCAAAGAGAGTGAGATGCCAGCTCCTTTCATTCAGTCAGTAGCTTCAATCATTTCTGGACGTTTTTCAATGGCAAAAATCAATGAATATTGTAAATGCACAAACAGTAATTTCTCCGCATTGCAAGGTGCAATTCTGAAATTTTTTGCTTTTTCCTGCTCCTCTTAGCATGATAAAGAAAATTCAGAGTGAGATGCCAGCTGCTTTCATTCAGTCAGTAGCTTCAATCATTTCTGGACGTTTTTCAATGGCAAAAATCAATGAATATTGTAAATGCACAAACAGTAATATCTCCACATTGCAAGGTGCAATTCTGAAATTTTTTGCTTTTTCCTGTTAATCCTAGCATGATAAAGAAGATTCAAAGAGAGTGAGATGCCAGCTCCTTTCATTCAGTCAGTAGCTTCAAACATTTCTGGTATATGAAAAACATGTTTTTCAATGGCAAAAATCAATGAATATTGTAAATGCACAAACAGTAATATCTCCACATTGCAAGGTGCAATTCTGAAATTTTTTGCTTTTTCCTGCTAATCCAAGCATGATAAAGAAGATTCAAAGAGAGTGAGATGCCAGCTCCTTTCATTCAGTCAGTAGCTTCAAACATTTCTGGTTTATGAATAACATGATGTTTTTCAATGGCAAAAATCAATGAATATTGTAAATGCACAAACAGTAATTTCTCCGCATTGCAAGGTGCAATTCTGAAATTTTTTGCTTTTTCCTGCTCCTCTTAGCATGATAAAGAAGATTCAAAGAGAGTGAGATGCCAGCTCCTTTCACTCAGTCAGTAGCTTCAAACATTTCTGGTATATGAATAACATAATGTTTTTCAATGGCAAAAATCAATGAATATTGTAAATGCACAAACAGTAATTTCTCCGCATTGCAAGGTGCAATTCTGAAATTTTTTGCTTTTTCCTGCTCCTCTTAGCATGATAAAGATGATTCAAAGAGAGTGAGATGCCAGCTCCTTTCATTCAGTCAGTAGCTTCAATCATTTCTGGACGTTTTTCAATGGCAAAAATCAATGAATATTGTAAATGCACAAAGAGTAATTTCTCCGCATTGCAAGGTGCAATTCTGAAATTTTTTGCTTTTTCCTGCTCCTCTTAGCATGATAAAGAAAATTCAGAGTGAGATGCCAGCTGCTTTCATTCAGTCAGTAGCTTCAATCATTTCTGGACGTTTTTCAATGGCAAAAATCAATGAATATTGTAAATGCACAAACAGTAATTTCTCCGCATTGCAAGGTGCAATTCTGAAATTTTTTGCTTTTTCCTGCTCCTCTTAGCATGATAAAGAAGATTCAAAGAGAGTGAGATGCCAGCTCCTTTCGTTCAGTCAGTAGCTTCAATCATTTCTGGACGTTTTTCAAAGGCAAAAATCATTGAATATTGTAAATGCACAAACAGTAATTTCTCCGCATTGCAAGGTGCAATTCTGAAATTTTTTACTTTTTCCTGCTCCTCTTAGCATGATAAAGAAGATTCAAAGAGAGTGAGATGCCAGCTCCTTTTATTCAGTCAGTAGCTTCAATCATTTCTGGTATATGAATAACATGATGTTTTTCAATGGCAAAAATCAATGAATATTGTAAATGCACAAACAGTAATTTCTCCGCATTGCAAGGTGCAATTCTGAAGTTTTTTGCTTTTTCCTGCTCCTCTTAGCATGATAAAGAAGATTTAAAGAGAGTGAGATGCCAACTCCTTTCATTCAGTCAGTAGCTTCAATCATTTCTGGACGTTTTTCAATGGCAAAAATCATTGAATATTGTAAATGCACAAACAGTAATTTCTCCGCATTGCAAGGTGCAATTCTGAAATTTTTTACTTTTTCCTGCTTCTCTTAGCATGATAAAGAAGATTCAAAGAGAGTGAGATGCCAGCTCCTTTCATTCAGTCAGTAGCTTCAATCATTTCTGGTATATGAATAACATGATGTTTTTCAATGTCAAAAATCAATGAATATTGTAAATGCACAAACAGTAATTTCTCCGCATTGCAAGGTGCAATTCTGAAATTTTTTGCTTTTTCCTGCTCCTCTTAGCATGATAAAGAAGATTCAAAGAGAGTGAGATGCCAGCTCCTTTCATTCAGTCAGTAGCTTCAATCATTTCTGGACGTTTTTCAATGGCAAAAATCAATGAATATTGTAAATGCACAAACAGTAATTTCTCCGCATTGCAAGGTGCAATTCTGAAATTTTTTGCTTTTTCCTGCTAATCCAAGCATGATAAAGAAGATTCAAAGAGAGTGAGATGCCAGCTCCTTTCATTCAGTCAGTAGCTTCAAACATTTCTGGTTTATGAATAACATGATGTTTTTCAATGGCAAAAATCAATGAATATTGTAAATGCACAAACAGTAATTTCTCCGCATTGCAAGGTGCAATTCTGAAATTTTTTGCTTTTTCCTGCTCCTCTTAGCATGATAAAGAAGATTCAAAGAGAGTGAGATGCCAGCTCCTTTCACTCAGTCAGTAGCTTCAAACATTTCTGGTATATGAATAACATAATGTTTTTCAATGGCAAAAATCAATGAATATTGTAAATGCACAAACAGTAATTTCTCCGCATTGCAAGGTGCAATTCTGAAATTTTTTGCTTTTTCCTGCTCCTCTTAGCATGATAAAGACGATTCAAAGAGAGTGAGATGCCAGCTCCTTTCATTCAGTCAGTAGCTTCAATCATTTCTGGACGTTTTTCAATGGCAAAAATCAATGAATATTGTAAATGCACAAAGAGTAATTTCTCCGCATTGCAAGGTGCAATTCTGAAATTTTTTGCTTTTTCCTGCTCCTCTTAGCATGATAAAGAAAATTCAGAGTGAGATGCCAGCTGCTTTCATTCAGTCAGTAGCTTCAATCATTTCTGGACGTTTTTCAATGGGAAAAATCAATGAATATTGTAAATGCACAAACAGTAATTTCTCCGCATTGCAAGGTGCAATTCTGAAATTTTTTGCTTTTTCCTGCTCCTCTTAGCATGATAAAGAAGATTCAAAGAGAGTGAGATGCCAGCTCCTTTCGTTCAGTCAGTAGCTTCAATCATTTCTGGACGTTTTTCAAAGGCAAAAATCATTGAATATTGTAAATGCACAAACAGTAATTTCTCCGCATTGCAAGGTGCAATTCTGAAATTTTTTACTTTTTCCTGCTCCTCTTAGCATGATAAAGAAGATTCAAAGAGAGTGAGATGCCAGCTCCTTTTATTCAGTCAGTAGCTTCAATCATTTCTGGTATATGAATAACATGATGTTTTTCAATGGCAAAAATCAATGAATATTGTAAATGCACAAACAGTAATTTCTCCGCATTGCAAGGTGCAATTCTGAAGTTTTTTGCTTTTTCCTGCTCCTCTTAGCATGATAAAGAAGATTCAAAGAGAGTGAGATGCCAGCTCCTTTCATTCAGTCAGTAGCTTCAATCATTTCTGGACGTTTTTCAATGGCAAAAATCATTGAATATTGTAAATGCACAAACAGTAATTTCTCCGCATTGCAAGGTGCAATTCTGAAATTTTTTACTTTTTCCTGCTTCTCTTAGCATGATAAAGAAGATTCAAAGAGAGTGAGATGCCAGCTCCTTTCATTCAGTCAGTAGCTTCAATCATTTCTGGTATATGAATAACATGATGTTTTTCAATGTCAAAAATCAATGAATATTGTAAATGCACAAACAGTAATTTCTCCGCATTGCAAGGTGCAATTCTGAAATTTTTTGCTTTTTCCTGCTCCTCTTAGCATGATAAAGAAGATTCAAAGAGAGTGAGATGCCAGCTCCTTTCATTCAGTCAGTAGCTTCAATCATTTCTGGACGTTTTTCAATGGCAAAAATCAATGAATATTGTAAATGCACAAACAGTAATTTCTCCGCATTGCAAGGTGCAATTCTGAAATTTTTTGCTTTTTCCTGCTCCTCTTAGCATGATAAAGAAGATTCAAAGAGAGTGAGATGCCAGCTCCTTTCATTCAGTCAGTAGCTTCAAACATTTCTGGTATATGAATAACATGATGTTTTTCAATGGCAAAAATCAATGAATATTGTAAATGCACAAACAGTAATTTCTCCGCATTGCAAGGTGCAATTCTGAAATTTTTTGCTTTTTCCTGCTCCTCTTAGCATGATAAAGAAGATTCAAAGAGAGTGAGATGCCAGCTCCTTTCGTTCAGTCAGTAGCTTCAATCATTTC
The DNA here is from genome assembly GCF_046119375.1 of Phyllobates terribilis. Taxonomy (NCBI): domain Eukaryota; kingdom Metazoa; phylum Chordata; class Amphibia; order Anura; family Dendrobatidae; genus Phyllobates; species Phyllobates terribilis. Next base: position 72,686 of record NW_027364414.1, read on the forward strand.
TGGACGTTTTTCAAAGGCAAAAATCATTGAATATTGTAAATGCACAAAGAGTAATTTCTCCGCATTGCAAGGTGCAATTCTGAAATTTTTTACTTTTTCCTGCTCCTCTTAGCATGATAAAGAAGATTCAAAGAGAGTGAGATGCCAGCTCCTTTCATTCAGTCAGTAGCTTCAATCATTTCTGGAATATGAATAACATGATGTTTTTCAATGGCAAAAATCAATGAATATTGTAAATGCACAAACAGTAATTTCTCCGCATTGCAAGGTGCAATTCTGAAGTTTTTTGCTTTTTCCTGCTCCTCTTAGCATGATAAAGAAGATTCAAAGAGAGTGAGATGCCAGCTCCTTTCATTCAGTCAGTAGCTTCAATCATTTCTGGACGTTTTTCAATGGCAAAAATCATTGAATATTGTAAATGCACAAACAGTAATTTCTCCGCATTGCAAGGTGCAATACTGAAATTTTTTACTTTTTCCTGCTCCTCTTAGCATGATAAAGAAGATTCAAAGAGAGTGAGATGCCAGCTCCTTTCATTCAGTCAGTAGCTTCAATCATTTCTGGTATATGAATAACATGATGTTTTTCAATGGCAAAAATCAATGAATATTGTAAATGCACAAACAGTAATTTCTCCGCATTGCAAGGTGCAATTCTGAAATTTTTTGCTTTTTCCTGCTCCTCTTAGCATAATAAAGAAGATTCAAAGAAAGTGAGATGCCAGCTCCTTTCATTCAGTCAGTAGCTTCAATCATTTCTGGACGTTTTTCAATGGCAAACATCAATGAATATTGTAAATGCACAAACAGTAATTTCTTCGCATTGCAAGGTGCAATTCTGAAATTTTTTGCTTTTTCCTGCTTCTCTTAGCATGATAAACAAGATTCAAAGAGAGTGAGATGCCAGCTCCTTTCATTCAGTCAGTAGCTTCAATCATTTCTGGACGTTTTTCAATGGCAAAAATCAATGAATATTGTAAATGCACAAACAGTAATTTCTCCGCATTGCAAGGTGCAATTCTGAAATTTTTTACTTTTTCCTGCTCCTCTTAGCATGATAAAGAAGATTCAAAGAGAGTGAGATGCCAGCTCCTTTCATTCAGTCAGTAGCTTCAAACATTCCTGGTATATGAATAACATAATGTTTTTCAATGGCAAAAATCAATGAATATTGTAAATGCACAAACAGTAATTTCTCCGCATTGCAAGGTGCAATTCTGAAATTTTTTGCTTTTTCCTGCTCCTCTTAGCATGATAAAGAAGATTCAAAGAGAGTGAGATGCCAGCTCCTTTCATTCAGTCAGTAGCTTCAATCATTTCTGGACGTTTTTCAATTGCAAAAATCAATGAATATTGTAAATGCACAAACAGTAATTTCTCCGCATTGCAAGGTGCAATTCTGAAATTTTTTGCTTTTTCCTGCTCCTCTTAGCATGATAAAGAAGATTCAAAGAGAGTGAGATGCCAGCTCCTTTCATTCAGTCAGTAGCTTCAAACATTTCTGGTATATGAATAACATGATGTTTTTCAATGGCAAAAATCAATGAATATTGTAAATGCACAAACAGTAATTTCTCCGCATTGCAAGGTGCAATTCTGAAATTTTTTGCTTTTTCCTGCTCCTCTTAGCATGATAAAGAAGATTCAAAGAGAGTGAGATGCCAGCTCCTTTCATTCAGTCAGTAGCATCAATCATTTCTGGTATATGAATAACATGATGTTTTTCAATGGCAAAAATCAATGAATATTGTAAATGCACAAACAGTAATTTCTCCGCATTGCAAGGTGCAATTCTGAAATTTTTTGCTTTTTCCTGCTCCTCTTAGCATGATAAAGAAGATTCAAAGAGAGTGAGATGCCAGCTCCTTTCGTTCAGTCAGTAGCTTCAATCATTTCTGGACGTTTTTCAAAGGCAAAAATCATTGAATATTGTAAATGCACAAACAGTAATTTCTCCGCATTGCAAGGTGCAATTCTGAAATTTTTTACTTTTTCCTGCTCCTCTTAGCATGATAAAGAAGATTCAAAGAGAGTGAGATGCCAGCTCCTTTCATTCAGTCAGTAGCTTCAATCATTTCTGGTATATGAATAACATGATGTTTTTCAATGGCAAAAATCAATGAATATTGTAAATGCACAAACAGTAATTTCTCCGCATTGCAAGGTGCAATTCTGAAATTTTTTGCTTTTTCCTGCTCCTCTTAGCATGATAAAGAAGATTCAAAGAGAGTGAGATGCCAGCTCCTTTCATTCAGTCAGTAGCTTCAATCATTTCTGGACGTTTTTCAATGGCAAAAATCATTGAATATTGTAAATGCACAAACAGTAATTTCTCCGCATTGCAAGGTGCAATTCTGAAATTTTTTACTTTTTCCTGCTCCTCTTAGCATGATAAAGAAGATTCAAAGAGAGTGAGATGCCAGCTCCTTTCATTCAGTCAGTAGCTTCAATCATTTCTGGTATATGAATAACATGATGTTTTTCAATGGCAAAAATCAATGAATATTGTAAATGCACAAACAGTAATTTCTCCGCATTGCAAGGTGCAATTCTGAAATTTTTTGCTTTTTCCTGCTCCTCTTAGCATGATAAAGAAGATTCAAAGAGAGTGAGATGCCAGCTCCTTTCATTCAGTCAGTAGCTTCAATCATTTCTGGACGTTTTTCAATGGCAAAAATCAATGAATATTGTAAATGCACAAACAGTAATTTCTCCGCATTGCAAGGTGCAATTCTGAAATTTTTTGCTTTTTCCTGCTCCTCTTAGCATGATAAACAAGATTAAAAGAGAGTGAGATGCCAGCTCCTTTCATTCAGTCAGTAGCTTCAATCATTTCTGGACGTTTTTCAATGGCAAAAATCAATGAATATTGTAAATGCACAAACAGTAATTTCTCCGCATTGCAAGGTGCAATTCTGAAATTTTTTGCTTTTTCCTGCTCCTCTTAGCATGATAAAGAAGATTCAAAGAGAGTGAGATGCCAGCTCCTTTCATTCAGTCAGTAGCTTCAAACATTCCTGGTATATGAATAACATGATGTTTTTCAATGGCAAAAATCAATGAATATTGTAAATGCACAAACAGTAATTTCTCCGCATTGCAAGGTGCAATTCTGAAATTTTTTGCTTTTTCCTGCTCCTCTTAGCATGATAAAGAAGATTCAAAGAGAGTGAGATGCCAGCTCCTTTCATTCAGTCAGTAGCATCAATCATTTCTGGTATATGAATAACATGATGTTTTTCAATGGCAAAAATCAATGAATATTGTAAATGCACAAACAGTAATTTCTCCGCATTGCAAGGTGCAATTCTGAAATTTTTTGCTTTTTCCTGCTCCTCTTAGCATGATAAAGAAGATTCAAAGAGAGTGAGATGCCAGCTCCTTTCGTTCAGTCAGTAGCTTCAATCATTTCTGGACGTTTTTCAAAGGCAAAAATCATTGAATATTGTAAATGCACAAACAGTAATTTCTCCGCATTGCAAGGTGCAATTCTGAAATTTTTTACTTTTTCCTGCTCCTCTTAGCATGATAAAGAAGATTCAAAGAGAGTGAGATGCCAGCTCCTTTCATTCAGTCAGTAGCTTCAATCATTTCTGGTATATGAATAACATGATGTTTTTCAATGGCAAAAATCAATGAATATTGTAAATGCACAAACAGTAATTTCTCCGCATTGCAAGGTGCAATTCTGAAATTTTTTGCTTTTTCCTGCTCCTCTTAGCATGATAAAGAAGATTCAAAGAGAGTGAGATGCCAGCTCCTTTCATTCAGTCAGTAGCTTCAATCATTTCTGGACGTTTTTCAATGGCAAAAATCAATGAATATTGTAAATGCACAAACAGTAATTTCTCCGCATTGCAAGGTGCAATTCTGAAATTTTTTGCTTTTTCCTGCTCCTCTTAGCATGATAAAGAAAATTCAGAGTGAGATGCCAGCTGCTTTCATTCAGTCAGTAGCTTCAATCATTTCTGGACGTTTTTCAATGGCAAAAATCAATGAATATTGTAAATGCACAAACAGTAATATCTCCACATTGCAAGGTGCAATTCTGAAATTTTTTGCTTTTTCCTGTTAATCCTAGCATGATAAAGAAGATTCAAAGAGAGTGAGATGCCAGCTCTTTTCATTCAGTCAGTAGCTTCAAACATTTCTGGTATATGAAAAACATGTTTTTCAATGGCAAAAATCAATGAATATTGTAAATGCACAAACAGTAATATCTCCACATTGCAAGGTGCAATTCTGAAATTTTTTGCTTTTTCCTGCTAATCCAAGCATGATAAAGAAGATTCAAAGAGAGTGAGATGCCAGCTCCTTTCATTCAGTCAGTAGCTTCAAACATTTCTGGTTTATGAATAACATGATGTTTTTCAATGGCAAAAATCAATGAATATTGTAAATGCACAAACAGTAATTTCTCCGCATTGCAAGGTGCAATTCTGAAATTTTTTGCTTTTTCCTGCTCCTCTTAGCATGATAAAGAAGATTCAAAGAGAGTGAGATGCCAGCTCCTTTCACTCAGTCAGTAGCTTCAAACATTTCTGGTATATGAATAACATAATGTTTTTCAATGGCAAAAATCAATGAATATTGTAAATGCACAAACAGTAATTTCTCCGCATTGCAAGGTGCAATTCTGAAATTTTTTGCTTTTTCCTGCTCCTCTTAGCATGATAAAGACGATTCAAAGAGAGTGAGATGCCAGCTCCTTTCATTCAGTCAGTAGCTTCAATCATTTCTGGACGTTTTTCAATGGCAAAAATCAATGAATATTGTAAATGCACAAAGAGTAATTTCTCCGCATTGCAAGGTGCAATTCTGAAATTTTTTGCTTTTTCCTGCTCCTCTTAGCATGATAAAGAAAATTCAGAGTGAGATGCCAGCTGCTTTCATTCAGTCAGTAGCTTCAATCATTTCTGGACGTTTTTCAATGGCAAAAATCAATGAATATTGTAAATGCACAAACAGTAATTTCTCCGCATTGCAAGGTGCAATTCTGAAATTTTTTGCTTTTTCCTGCTCCTCTTAGCATGATAAAGAAGATTCAAAGAGAGTGAGATGCCAGCTCCTTTCGTTCAGTCAGTAGCTTCAATCATTTCTGGACGTTTTTCAAAGGCAAAAATCATTGAATATTGTAAATGCACAAACAGTAATTTCTCCGCATTGCAAGGTGCAATTCTGAAATTTTTTACTTTTTCCTGCTCCTCTTAGCATGATAAAGAAGATTCAAAGAGAGTGAGATGCCAGCTCCTTTTATTCAGTCAGTAGCTTCAATCATTTCTGGTATATGAATAACATGATGTTTTTCAATGGCAAAAATCAATGAATATTGTAAATGCACAAACAGTAATTTCTCCGCATTGCAAGGTGCAATTCTGAAGTTTTTTGCTTTTTCCTGCTCCTCTTAGCATGATAAAGAAGATTCAAAGAGAGTGAGATGCCAGCTCCTTTCATTCAGTCAGTAGCTTCAATCATTTCTGGACGTTTTTCAATGGCAAAAATCATTGAATATTGTAAATGCACAAACAGTAATTTCTCCGCATTGCAAGGTGCAATTCTGAAATTTTTTACTTTTTCCTGCTTCTCTTAGCATGATAAAGAAGATTCAAAGAGAGTGAGATGCCAGCTCCTTTCATTCAGTCAGTAGCTTCAATCATTTCTGGTATATGAATAACATGATGTTTTTCAATGTCAAAAATCAATGAATATTGTAAATGCACAAACAGTAATTTCTCCGCATTGCAAGGTGCAATTCTGAAATTTTTTGCTTTTTCCTGCTCCTCTTAGCATGATAAAGAAGATTCAAAGAGAGTGAGATGCCAGCTCCTTTCATTCAGTCAGTAGCTTCAATCATTTCTGGACGTTTTTCAATGGCAAAAATCAATGAATATTGTAAATGCACAAACAGTAATTTCTCCGCATTGCAAGGTGCAATTCTGAAATTTTTTGCTTTTTCCTGCTCCTCTTAGCATGATAAAGAAAATTCAGAGTGAGATGCCAGCTCCTTTCATTCAGTCAGTAGCTTCAATCATTTCTGGACGTTTTTCAATGGCAAAAATCAATGAATATTGTAAATGCACAAACAGTAATTTCTCCGCATTGCAAGGTGCAATTCTGAAATTTTTTGCTTTTTCCTGCTCCTCTTAGCATGATAAAGAAGATTCAAAGAGAGTGAGATGCCAGCTCCTTTCATTCAGTCAGTAGCTTCAAACATTTCTGGTATATGAATAACATGATGTTTTTCAATGGCAAAAATCAATGAATATTGTAAATGCACAAACAGTAATTTCTCCGCATTGCAAGGTGCAATTCTGAAATTTTTTGCTTTTTCCTGCTCCTCTTAGCATGATAAAGAAGATTCAAAGAGAGTGAGATGCCAGCTCCTTTCGTTCAGTCAGTAGCTTCAATCATTTCTGGACGTTTTTCAAAGGCAAAAATCATTGAATATTGTAAATGCACAAAGAGTAATTTCTCCGCATTGCAAGGTGCAATTCTGAAATTTTTTACTTTTTCCTGCTCCTCTTAGCATGATAAAGAAGATTCAAAGAGAGTGAGATGCCAGCTCCTTTCATTCAGTCAGTAGCTTCAATCATTTCTGGAATATGAATAACATGATGTTTTTCAATGGCAAAAATCAATGAATATTGTAAATGCACAAACAGTAATTTCTCCGCATTGCAAGGTGCAATTCTGAAGTTTTTTGCTTTTTCCTGCTCCTCTTAGCATGATAAAGAGGATTCAAAGAGAGTGAGATGCCAGCTCCTTTCATTCAGTCAGTAGCTTCAATCATTTCTGGACGTTTTTCAATGGCAAAAATCATTGAATATTGTAAATGCACAAACAGTAATTTCTCCGCATTGCAAGGTGCAATACTGAAATTTTTTACTTTTTCCTGCTCCTCTTAGCATGATAAAGAAGATTCAAAGAGAGTGAGATGCCAGCTCCTTTCATTCAGTCAGTAGCTTCAATCATTTCTGGTATATGAATAACATGATGTTTTTCAATGGCAAAAATCAATGAATATTGTAAATGCACAAACAGTAATTTCTCCGCATTGCAAGGTGCAATTCTGAAATTTTTTGCTTTTTCCTGCTCCTCTTAGCATAATAAAGAAGATTCAAAGAAAGTGAGATGCCAGCTCCTTTCATTCAGTCAGTAGCTTCAATCATTTCTGGACGTTTTTCAATGGCAAACATCAATGAATATTGTAAATGCACAAACAGTAATTTCTTCGCATTGCAAGGTGCAATTCTGAAATTTTTTGCTTTTTCCTGCTTCTCTTAGCATGATAAACAAGATTCAAAGAGAGTGAGATGCCAGCTCCTTTCATTCAGTCAGTAGCTTCAATCATTTCTGGACGTTTTTCAATGGCAAAAATCAATGAATATTGTAAATGCACAAACAGTAATTTCTCCGCATTGCAAGGTGCAATTCTGAAATTTTTTACTTTTTCCTGCTCCTCTTAGCATGATAAAGAAGATTCAAAGAGAGTGAGATGCCAGCTCCTTTCATTCAGTCAGTAGCTTCAAACATTCCTGGTATATGAATAACATAATGTTTTTCAATGGCAAAAATCAATGAATATTGTAAATGCACAAACAGTAATTTCTCCGCATTGCAAGGTGCAATTCTGAAATTTTTTGCTTTTTCCTGCTCCTCTTAGCATGATAAAGAAGATTCAAAGAGAGTGAGATGCCAGCTCCTTTCATTCAGTCAGTAGCTTCAATCATTTCTGGACGTTTTTCAATTGCAAAAATCAATGAATATTGTAAATGCACAAACAGTAATTTCTCCGCATTGCAAGGTGCAATTCTGAAATTTTTTGCTTTTTCCTGCTCCTCTTAGCATGATAAAGAAGATTCAAAGAGAGTGAGATGCCAGCTCCTTTCATTCAGTCAGTAGCTTCAAACATTTCTGGTATATGAATAACATGATGTTTTTCAATGGCAAAAATCAATGAATATTGTAAATGCACAAACAGTAATTTCTCCGCATTGCAAGGTGCAATTCTGAAATTTTTTGCTTTTTCCTGCTCCTCTTAGCATGATAAAGAAGATTCAAAGAGAGTGAGATGCCAGCTCCTTTCATTCAGTCAGTAGCATCAATCATTTCTGGTATATGAATAACATGATGTTTTTCAATGGCAAAAATCAATGAATATTGTAAATGCACAAACAGTAATTTCTCCGCATTGCAAGGTGCAATTCTGAAATTTTTTGCTTTTTCCTGCTCCTCTTAGCATGATCAAGAAGATTCAAAGAGAGTGAGATGCCAGCTCCTTTCGTTCAGTCAGTAGCTTCAATCATTTCTGGACGTTTTTCAAAGGCAAAAATCATTGAATATTGTAAATGCACAAACAGTAATTTCTCCGCATTGCAAGGTGCAATTCTGAAATTTTTTACTTTTTCCTGCTCCTCTTAGCATGATAAAGAAGATTCAAAGAGAGTGAGATGCCAGCTCCTTTCATTCAGTCAGTAGCTTCAATCATTTCTGGTATATGAATAACATGATGTTTTTCAATGGCAAAAATCAATGAATATTGTAAATGCACAAACAGTAATTTCTCCGCATTGCAAGGTGCAATTCTGAAATTTTTTGCTTTTTCCTGCTCCTCTTAGCATGATAAAGAAGATTCAAAGAGAGTGAGATGCCAGCTCCTTTCATTCAGTCAGTAGCTTCAATTATTTCTGGACGTTTTTCAATGGCAAAAATCATTGAATATTGTAAATGCACAAACAGTAATTTCTCCGCATTGCAAGGTGCAATTCTGAAATTTTTTACTTTTTCCTGCTCCTCTTAGCATGATAAAGAAGATTCAAAGAGAGTGAGATGCCAGCTCCTTTCATTCAGTCAGTAGCTTCAATCATTTCTGGTATATGAATAACATGATGTTTTTCAATGGCAAAAATCAATGAATATTGTAAATGCACAAACAGTAATTTCTCCGCATTGCAAGGTGCAATTCTGAAATTTTTTGCTTTTTCCTGCTCCTCTTAGCATGATAAAGAAGATTCAAAGAGAGTGAGATGCCAGCTCCTTTCATTCAGTCAGTAGCTTCAATCATTTCTGGACGTTTTTCAATGGCAAAAATCAATGAATATTGTAAATGCACAAACAGTAATTTCTCCGCATTGCAAGGTGCAATTCTGAAATTTTTTGCTTTTTCCTGCTCCTCTTAGCATGATAAACAAGATTAAAAGAGAGTGAGATGCCAGCTCCTTTCATTCAGTCAGTAGCTTCAATCATTTCTGGACGTTTTTCAATGGCAAAAATCAATGAATATTGTAAATGCACAAACAGTAATTTCTCCGCATTGCAAGGTGCAATTCTGAAATTTTTTGCTTTTTCCTGCTCCTCTTAGCATGATAAAGAAGATTCAAAGAGAGTGAGATGCCAGCTCCTTTCATTCAGTCAGTAGCTTCAAACATTCCTGGTATATGAATAACATGATGTTTTTCAATGGCAAAAATCAATGAATATTGTAAATGCACAAACAGTAATTTCTCCGCATTGCAAGGTGCAATTCTGAAATTTTTTGCTTTTTCCTGCTCCTCTTAGCATGATAAAGAAGATTCAAAGAGAGTGAGATGCCAGCTCCTTTCATTCAGTCAGTAGCATCAATCATTTCTGGTATATGAATAACATGATGTTTTTCAATGGCAAAAATCAATGAATATTGTAAATGCACAAACAGTAATTTCTCCGCATTGCAAGGTGCAATTCTGAAATTTTTTGCTTTTTCCTGCTCCTCTTAGCATGATAAAGAAGATTCAAAGAGAGTGAGATGCCAGCTCCTTTCGTTCAGTCAGTAGCTTCAATCATTTCTGGACGTTTTTCAAAGGCAAAAATCATTGAATATTGTAAATGCACAAACAGTAATTTCTCCGCATTGCAAGGTGCAATTCTGAAATTTTTTACTTTTTCCTGCTCCTCTTAGCATGATAAAGAAGATTCAAAGAGAGTGAGATGCCAGCTCCTTTCATTCAGTCAGTAGATTCAATCATTTCTGGTATATGAATAACATGATGTTTTTCAATGGCAAAAATCAATGAATATTGTAAATGCACAAACAGTAATTTCTCCGCATTGCAAGGTGCAATTCTGAAATTTTTTGCTTTTTCCTGCTCCTCTTAGCATGATAAAGAAGATTCAAAGAGAGTGAGATGCCAGCTCCTTTCATTCAGTCAGTAGCTTCAATCATTTCTGGACGTTTTTCAATGGCAAAAATCATTGAATATTGTAAATGCACAAACAGTAATTTCTCCGCATTGCAAGGTGCAATTCTGAAATTTTTTACTTTTTCCTGCTCCTCTTAGCATGATAAAGAAGATTCAAAGAGAGTGAGATGCCAGCTCCTTTCATTCAGTCAGTAGCTTCAATCATTTCTGGTATATGAATAACATGATGTTTTTCAATGGCAAAAATCAATGAATATTGTAAATGCACAAACAGTAATTTCTCCGCATTGCAAGGTGCAATTCTGAAATTTTTTGCTTTTTCCTGCTCCTCTTAGCATGATAAAGAAGATTCAAAGAGAGTGAGATGCCAGCTCCTTTCATTCAGTCAGTAGCTTTAATCATTTCTGGACGTTTTTCAATGGCAAAAATCAATGAATATTGTAAATGCACAAACAGTAATTTCTCCGCATTGCAAGGTGCAATTCTGAAATTTTTTGCTTTTTCCTGCTCCTCTTAGCATGATAAGCAAGATTAAAAGAGAGTGAGATGCCAGCTCCTTTCATTCAGTCAGTAGCTTCAATCATTTCTGGACGTTTTTCAATGGCAAAAATCAATGAATATTGTAAATGCACAAACAGTAATTTCTCCGCATTGCAAGGTGCAATTCTGAAATTTTTTGCTTTTTCCTGCTCCTCTTAGCATGATAAAGAAGATTCAAAGAGAGTGAGATGCCAGCTCCTTTCATTCAGTCAGTAGCTTCAAACATTCCTGGTATATGAATAACATGATGTTTTTCAATGGCAAAAATCAATGAATATTGTAAATGCACAAACAGTAATTTCTCCGCATTGCAAGGTGCAATTCTGAAATTTTTTGCTTTTTCCTGCTCCTCTTAGCATGATAAAGAAGATTCAAAGAGAGTGAGATGCCAGCTCCTTTCATTCAGTCAGTAGCTTCAATCATTTCTGGACGTTTTTCAATTGCAAAAATCAATGAATATTGTAAATGCACAAACAGTAATTTCTCCGCATTGCAAGGTGCAACTCTGAAATTTTTTGCTTTTTCCTGCTCCTCTTAGCATGATAAAGAAGATTCAAAGAGAGTGAGATGCCAGCTCCTTTCATTCAGTCAGTAGCTTCAATCATTTCTGGACGTTTTTCAATGGCAAACATCAATGAATATTGTAAATGCACAAACAGTAATTTCTTCGCATTGCAAGGTGCAATTCTGAAATTTTTTGCTTTTTCCTGCTTCTCTTAGCATGATAAACAAGATTCAAAGAGAGTGAGATGCCAGCTCCTTTCATTCAGTCAGTAGCTTCAATCATTTCTGGACGTTTTTCAATGGCAAAAATCAATGAATATTGTAAATGCACAAACAGTAATTTCTCCGCATTGCAAGGTGCAATTCTGAAATTTTTTACTTTTTCCTGCTCCTCTTAGCATGATAAAGAAGATTCAAAGAGAGTGAGATGCCAGCTCCTTTCATTCAGTCAGTAGCTTCAAACATTCCTGGTATATGAATAACATAATGGTTTTCAATGGCAAAAATCAATGAATATTGTAAATGCACAAACAGTAATTTCTCCGCATTGCAAGGTGCAATTCTGAAATTTTTTGCTTTTTCCTGCTCCTCTTAGCATGATAAAGAAGATTCAAAGAGAGTGAGATGCCAGCTCCTTTCATTCAGTCAGTAGCTTCAATCATTTCTGGACGTTTTTCAATTGCAAAAATCAATGAATATTGTAAATGCACAAACAGTAATTTCTCCGCATTGCAAGGTGCAATTCTGAAATTTTTTGCTTTTTCCTGCTCCTCTTAGCATGATAAAGAAGATTCAAAGAGAGTGAGATGCCAGCTCCTTTCATTCAGTCAGTAGCTTCAAACATTTCTGGTATATGAATAACATGATGTTTTTCAATGGCAAAAATCAATGAATATTGTAAATGCACAAACAGTAATTTCTCCGCATTGCAAGGTGCAATTCTGAAATTTTTTGCTTTTTCCTGCTCCTCTTAGCATGATAAAGAAGATTCAAAGAGAGTGAGATGCCAGCTCCTTTCATTCAGTCAGTAGCATCAATCATTTCTGGTATATGAATAACATGATGTTTTTCAATGGCAAAAATCAATGAATATTGTAAATGCACAAACAGTAATTTCTCCGCATTGCAAGGTGCAATTCTGAAATTTTTTGCTTTTTCCTGCTCCTCTTAGCATGATAAAGAAGATTCAAAGAGAGTGAGATGCCAGCTCCTTTCGTTCAGTCAGTAGCTTCAATCATTTCTGGACGTTTTTCAAAGGCAAAAAGCATTGAATATTGTAAATGCACAAACAGTAATTTCTCCGCATTGCAAGGTGCAATTCTGAAATTTTTTACTTTTTCCTGCTCCTCTTAGCATGATAAAGAAGATTCAAAGAGAGTGAGATGCCAGCTCCTTTCATTCAGTCAGTAGCTTCAATCATTTCTGGTATATGAATAACATGATGTTTTTCAATGGCAAAAATCAATGAATATTGTAAATGCACAAACAGTAATTTCTCCGCATTGCAAGGTGCAATTCTGAAATTTTTTGCTTTTTCCTGCTCCTCTTAGCATGATAAAGAAGATTCAAAGAGAGTGAGATGCCAGCTCCTTTCATTCAGTCAGTAGCTTCAATCATTTCTGGACGTTTTTCAATGGCAAAAATCATTGAATATTGTAAATGCACAAACAGTAATTTCTCCGCATTGCAAGGTGCAATTCTGAAATTTTTTACTTTTTCCTGCTCCTCTTAGCATGATAAAGAAGATTCAAAGAGAGTGAGATGCCAGCTCCTTTCATTCAGTCAGTAGCTTCAAACATTCCTGGTATATGAATAACATAATGTTTTTCAATGGCAAAAATCAATGAATATTGTAAATGCACAAACAGTAATTTCTCCGCATTGCAAGGTGCAATTCTGAAATTTTTTGCTTTTTCCTGCTCCTCTTAGCATGATAAAGAAGATTCAAAGAGAGTGAGATGCCAGCTCCTTTCATTCAGTCAGTAGCTTCAATCATTTCTGGACGTTTTTCAATTGCAAAAATCAATGAATATTGTAAATGCACAAACAGTAATTTCTCCGCATTGCAAGGTGCAATTCTGAAATTTTTTGCTTTTTCCTGCTCCTCTTAGCATGATAAAGAAGATTCAAAGAGAGTGAGATGCCAGCTCCTTTCATTCAGTCAGTAGCTTCAAACATTTCTGGTATATGAATAACATGATGTTTTTCAATGGCAAAAATCAATGAATATTGTAAATGCACAAACAGTAATTTCTCCGCATTGCAAGGTGCAATTCTGAAATTTTTTGCTTTTTCCTGCTCCTCTTAGCATGATAAAGAAGATTCAAAGAGAGTGAGATGCCAGCTCCTTTCATTCAGTCAGTAGCATCAATCATTTCTGGTATATGAATAACATGATGTTTTTCAATGGCAAAAATCAATGAATATTGTAAATGCACAAACAGTAATTTCTCCGCATTGCAAGGTGCAATTCTGAAATTTTTTGCTTTTTCCTGCTCCTCTTAGCATGATAAAGAAGATTCAAAGAGAGTGAGATGCCAGCTCCTTTCGTTCAGTCAGTAGCTTCAATCATTTCTGGACGTTTTTCAAAGGCAAAAATCATTGAATATTGTAAATGCACAAACAGTAATTTCTCCGCATTGCAAGGTGCAATTCTGAAATTTTTTACTTTTTCCTGCTCCTCTTAGCATGATAAAGAAGATTCAAAGAGAGTGAGATGCCAGCTCCTTTCATTCAGTCAGTAGCTTCAATCATTTCTGGTATATGAATAACATGATGTTTTTCAATGGCAAAAATCAATGAATATTGTAAATGCACAAACAGTAATTTCTCCGCATTGCAAGGTGCAATTCTGAAATTTTTTGCTTTTTCCTGCTCCTATTAGCATGATAAAGAAGATTCAAAGAGAGTGAGATGCCAGCTCCTTTCATTCAGTCAGTAGCTTCAATCATTTCTGGACGTTTTTCAATGGCAAAAATCATTGAATATTGTAAATGCACAAACAGTAATTTCTCCGCATTGCAAGGTGCAATTCTGAAATTTTTTACTTTTTCCTGCTCCTCTTAGCATGATAAAGAAGATTCAAAGAGAGTGAGATGCCAGCTCCTTTCATTCAGTCAGTAGCTTCAATCATTTCTGGTATATGAATAACATGATGTTTTTCAATGGCAAAAATCAATGAATATTGTAAATGCACAAACAGTAATTTCTCCGCATTGCAAGGTGCAATTCTGAAATTTTTTGCTTTTTCCTGCTCCTCTTAGCATGATAAAGAAGATTCAAAGAGAGTGAGATGCCAGCTCCTTTCATTCAGTCAGTAGCTTCAATCATTTCTGGACGTTTTTCAATGGCAAAAATCAATGAATATTGTAAATGCACAAACAGTAATTTCTCCGCATTGCAAGGTGCAATTCTGAAATTTTTTGCTTTTTCCTGCTCCTCTTAGCATGATAAACAAGATTAAAAGAGAGTGAGATGCCAGCTCCTTTCATTCAGTCAGTAGCTTCAATCATTTCTGGACGTTTTTCAATGGCAAAAATCAATGAATATTGTAAATGCACAAACAGTAATTTCTCCGCATTGCAAGGTGCAATTCTGAAATTTTTTGCTTTTTCCTGCTCCTCTTAGCATGATAAAGAAGATTCAAAGAGAGTGAGATGCCAGCTCCTTTCATTCAGTCAGTAGCTTCAAACATTCCTGGTATATGAATAACATGATGTTTTTCAATGGCAAAAATCAATGAATATTGTAAATGCACAAACAGTAATTTCTCCGCATTGCAAGGTGCAATTCTGAAATTTTTTGCTTTTTCCTGCTCCTCTTAGCATGATAAAGAAGATTCAAAGAGAGTGAGATGCCAGCTCCTTTCATTCAGTCAGTAGCTTCAATCATTTCTGGACGTTTTTCAATGGCAAAAATCATTGAATATTGTAAATGCACAAACAGTAATTTCTCCGCATTGCAAGGTGCAATTCTGAAATTTTTTACTTTTTCCTGCTCCTCTTAGCATGATAAAGAAGATTCAAAGAGAGTGAGATGCCAGCTCCTTTCATTCAGTCAGTAGCTTCAATCATTTCTGGTATATGAATAACATGATGTTTTTCAATGGCAAAAATCAATGAATATTGTAAATGCACAAACAGTAATTTCTCCGCATTGCAAGGTGCAATTCTGAAATTTTTTGCTTTTTCCTGCTCCTCTTAGCATGATAAAGAAGATTCAAAGAGAGTGAGATGCCAGCTCCTTTCATTCAGTCAGTAGCTTCAATCATTTCTGGACGTTTTTCAATGGCAAAAATCAATGAATATTGTAAATGCACAAACAGTAATTTCTCCGCATTGCAAGGTGCAATTCTGAAATTTTTTGCTTTTTCCTGCTCCTCTTAGCATGATAAACAAGATTAAAAGAGAGTGAGATGCCAGCTCCTTTCATTCAGTCAGTAGCTTCAATCATTTCTGGACGTTTTTCAATGGCAAAAATCAATGAATATTGTAAATGCACAAACAGTAATTTCTCCGCATTGCAAGGTGCAATTCTGAAATTTTTTGCTTTTTCCTGCTCCTCTTAGCATGATAAAGAAGATTCAAAGAGAGTGAGATGCCAGCTCCTTTCATTCAGTCAGTAGCTTCAAACATTCCTGGTATATGAATAACATGATGTTTTTCAATGGCAAAAATCAATGAATATTGTAAATGCACAAACAGTAATTTCTCCGCATTGCAAGGTGCAATTCTGAAATTTTTTGCTTTTTCCTGCTCCTCTTAGCATGATAAAGAAGATTCAAAGAGAGTGAGATGCCAGCTCCTTTCATTCAGTCAGTAGCTTCAATCATTTCTGGACGTTTTTCAATTGCAAAAATCAATGAATATTGTAAATGCACAAACAGTAATTTCTCCGCATTGCAAGGTGCAACTCTGAAATTTTTTGCTTTTTCCTGCTCCTCTTAGCATGATAAAGAAGATTCAAAGAGAGTGAGATGCCAGCTCCTTTCATTCAGTCAGTAGCTTCAATCATTTCTGGTATATGAATAACGTGATGTTTTTCAATGGCAAAAATCAATGAATATTGTAAATGCACAAACAGTAATTTCTCCGCATTGCAAGGTGCAATTCTGAAATTTTTTGCTTTTTCCTGCTCCTCTTAGCATGATAAAGAAGATTCAAAGAGAGTGAGATGCCAGCTCCTTTCATTCAGTCAGTAGCTTCAAACATTTCTGGTATATGAATAACATGATGTTTTTCAATGGCAAAAATCAATGAATATTGTAAATGCACAAACAGTAATTTCTCCGCATTGCAAGGTGCAATTCTGAAATTTTTTGCTTTTTCCTGCTCCTCTTAGCATGATAAAGAAGATTCAAGGAGAGTGAGATGCCAGCTCCTTTCATTCAGTCAGTAGCTTCAAACATTTCTGGTATATGAATAAAATGATGTTTTTCAATGGCAAAAATCAATGAATATTGTAAATGCACAAACAGTAATTTCTCCGCATTGCAAGGTGCAATTCTGAAATTTTTTGCTTTATCCTGCTCCTCTTAGCATGATAAAGAAGATTCAAAGAGAGTGAGATGCCAGCTCCTTTCATTCAGTCAGTAGCTTCAATCATTTCTGGACGTTTTTCAATGGCAAAAATCATTGAATATTGTAAATGCACAAACAGTAATTTCTCCGCATTGCAAGGTGCAATTCTGAAATTTTTTACTTTTTCCTGCTCCTCTTAGCATGATAAAGAAGATTCAAAGAGAGTGAGATGCCAGCTCCTTTCATTCAGTCAGTAGCTTCAATCATTTCTGGTATATGAATAACATGATGTTTTTCAATGGCAAAAATCAATGAATATTGTAAATGCACAAACAGTAATTTCTCCGCATTGCAAGGTGCAATTCTGAAATTTTTTGCTTTTTCCTGCTCCTCTTAGCATGATAAAGAAGATTCAAAGAGAGTGAGATGCCAGCTCCTTTCATTCAGTCAGTAGCTTCAATCATTTCTGGACGTTTTTCAATGGCAAAAATCAATGAATATTGTAAATGCACAAACAGTAATTTCTCCGCATTGCAAGGTGCAATTCTGAAATTTTTTGCTTTTTCCTGCTCCTCTTAGCATGATAAACAAGATTAAAAGAGAGTGAGATGCCAGCTCCTTTCATTCAGTCAGTAGCTTCAATCATTTCTGGACGTTTTTCAATGGCAAAAATCAATGAATATTGTAAATGCACAAACAGTAATTTCTCCGCATTGCAAGGTGCAATTCTGAAATTTTTTGCTTTTTCCTGCTCCTCTTAGCATGATAAAGAAGATTCAAAGAGAGTGAGATGCCAGCTCCTTTCATTCAGTCAGTAGCTTCAAACATTCCTGGTAGATGAATAACATGATGTTTTTCAATGGCAAAAATCAATGAATATTGTAAATGCACAAACAGTAATTTCTCCGCATTGCAAGGTGCAATTCTGAAATTTTTTGCTTTTTCCTGCTCCTCTTAGCATGATAAAGAAGATTCAAAGAGAGTGAGATGCCAGCTCCTTTCATTCAGTCAGTAGCTTCAATCATTTCTGGACGTTTTTCAATGGCAAAAATCATTGAATATTGTAAATGCACAAACAGTAATTTCTCCGCATTGCAAGGTGCAATTCTGAAATTTTTTACTTTTTCCTGCTCCTCTTAGCATGATAAAGAAGATTCAAAGAGAGTGAGATGCCAGCTCCTTTCATTCAGTCAGTAGCTTCAATCATTTCTGGTATATGAATAACATGATGTTTTTCAATGGCAAAAATCAATGAATATTGTAAATGCACAAACAGTAATTTCTCCGCATTGCAAGGTGCAATTCTGAAATTTTTTGCTTTTTCCTGCTCCTCTTAGCATGATAAAGAAGATTCAAAGAGAGTGAGATGCCAGCTCCTTTCATTCAGTCAGTAGCTTCAATCATTTCTGGACGTTTTTCAATGGCAAAAATCAATGAATATTGTAAATGCACAAACAGTAATTTCTCCGCATTGCAAGGTGCAATTCTGAAATTTTTTGCTTTTTCCTGCTCCTCTTAGCATGATAAACAAGATTAAAAGAGAGTGAGATGCCAGCTCCTTTCATTCAGTCAGTAGCTTCAATCATTTCTGGACGTTTTTCAATGGCAAAAATCAATGAATATTGTAAATGCACAAACAGTAATTTCTCCGCATTGCAAGGTGCAATTCTGAAATTTTTTGCTTTTTCCTGCTCCTCTTAGCATGATAAACAAGATTAAAAGAGAGTGAGATGCCAGCTCCTTTCATTCAGTCAGTAGCTTCAATCATTTCTGGACGTTTTTCAATGGCAAAAATCAATGAATATTGTAAATGCACAAACAGTAATTTCTCCGCATTGCAAGGTGCAATTCTGAAATTTTTTGCTTTTTCCTGCTCCTCTTAGCATGATAAAGAAGATTCAAAGAGAGTGAGATGCCAGCTCCTTTCATTCAGTCAGTAGCTTCAAACATTCCTGGTATATGAATAACATGATGTTTTTCAATGGCATAAATCAATGAATATTGTAAATGCACAAACAGTAATTTCTCCGCATTGCAAGGTGCAATTCTGAAATTTTTTGCTTTTTCCTGCTCCTCTTAGCATGATAAAGAAGATTCAAAGAGAGTGAGATGCCAGCTCCTTTCATTCAGTCAGTAGCTTCAATCATTTCTGGACGTTTTTCAATGGCAAAAATCATTGAATATTGTAAATGCACAAACAGTAATTTCTCCGCATTGCAAGGTGCAATTCTGAAATTTTTTACTTTTTCCTGCTCCTCTTAGCATGATAAAGAAGATTCAAAGAGAGTGAGATGCCAGCTCCTTTCATTCAGTCAGTAGCTTCAATCATTTCTGGTATATGAATAACATGATGTTTTTCAATGGCAAAAATCAATGAATATTGTAAATGCACAAACAGTAATTTCTCCGCATTGCAAGGTGCAATTCTGAAATTTTTTGCTTTTTCCTGCTCCTCTTAGCATGATAAAGAAGATTCAAAGAGAGTGAGATGCCAGCTCCTTTCATTCAGTCAGTAGCTTCAATCATTTCTGGACGTTTTTCAATGGCAAAAATCAATGAATATTGTAAATGCACAAACAGTAATTTCTCCGCATTGCAAGGTGCAATTCTGAAATTTTTTGCTTTTTCCTGCTCCTCTTAGCATGATAAACAAGATTAAAAGAGAGTGAGATGCCAGCTCCTTTCATTCAGTCAGTAGCTTCAATCATTTCTGGACGTTTTTCAATGGCAAAAATCAATGAATATTGTAAATGCACAAACAGTAATTTCTCCGCATTGCAAGGTGCAATTCTGAAATTTTTTGCTTTTTCCTGCTCCTCTTAGCATGATAAAGAAGATTCAAAGAGAGTGAGATGCCAGCTCCTTTCATTCAGTCAGTAGCTTCAAACATTCCTGGTATATGAATAACATGATGTTTTTCAATGGCAAAAATCAATGAATATTGTAAATGCACAAACAGTAATTTCTCCGCATTGCAAGGTGCAATTCTGAAATTTTTTGCTTTTTCCTGCTCCTCTTAGCATGATAAAGAAGATTCAAAGAGAGTGAGATGCCAGCTCCTTTCATTCAGTCAGTAGCTTCAATCATTTCTGGACGTTTTTCAATTGCAAAAATCAATGAATATTGTAAATGCACAAACAGTAATTTCTCCGCATTGCAAGGTGCAACTCTGAAATTTTTTGCTTTTTCCTGCTCCTCTTAGCATGATAAAGAAGATTCAAAGAGAGTGAGATGCCAGCTCCTTTCATTCAGTCAGTAGCTTCAATCATTTCTGGTATATGAATAACGTGATGTTTTTCAATGGCAAAAATCAATGAATATTGTAAATGCACAAACAGTAATTTCTCCGCATTGCAAGGTGCAATTCTGAAATTTTTTGCTTTTTCCTGCTCCTCTTAGCATGATAAAGAAGATTCAAAGAGAGTGAGATGCCAGCTCCTTTCATTCAGTCAGTAGCTTCAAACATTTCTGGTATATGAATAACATGATGTTTTTCAATGGCAAAAATCAATGAATATTGTAAATGCACAAACAGTAATTTCTCCGCATTGCAAGGTGCAATTCTGAAATTTTTTGCTTTTTCCTGCTCCTCTTAGCATGATAAAGAAGATTCAAGGAGAGTGAGATGCCAGCTCCTTTCATTCAGTCAGTAGCTTCAAACATTTCTGGTATATGAATAAAATGATGTTTTTCAATGGCAAAAATCAATGAATATTGTAAATGCACAAACAGTAATTTCTCCGCATTGCAAGGTGCAATTCTGAAATTTTTTGCTTTATCCTGCTCCTCTTAGCATGATAAAGAAGATTCAAAGAGAGTGAGATGCCAGCTCCTTTCATTCAGTCAGTAGCTTCAATCATTTCTGGACGTTTTTCAATGGCAAAAATCATTGAATATTGTAAATGCACAAACAGTAATTTCTCCGCATTGCAAGGTGCAATTCTGAAATTTTTTACTTTTTCCTGCTCCTCTTAGCATGATAAAGAAGATTCAAAGAGAGTGAGATGCCAGCTCCTTTCATTCAGTCAGTAGCTTCAATCATTTCTGGTATATGAATAACATGATGTTTTTCAATGGCAAAAATCAATGAATATTGTAAATGCACAAACAGTAATTTCTCCGCATTGCAAGGTGCAATTCTGAAATTTTTTGCTTTTTCCTGCTCCTCTTAGCATGATAAAGAAGATTCAAAGAGAGTGAGATGCCAGCTCCTTTCATTCAGTCAGTAGCTTCAATCATTTCTGGACGTTTTTCAATGGCAAAAATCAATGAATATTGTAAATGCACAAACAGTAATTTCTCCGCATTGCAAGGTGCAATTCTGAAATTTTTTGCTTTTTCCTGCTCCTCTTAGCATGATAAACAAGATTAAAAGAGAGTGAGATGCCAGCTCCTTTCATTCAGTCAGTAGCTTCAATCATTTCTGGACGTTTTTCAATGGCAAAAATCAATGAATATTGTAAATGCACAAACAGTAATTTCTCCGCATTGCAAGGTGCAATTCTGAAATTTTTTGCTTTTTCCTGCTCCTCTTAGCATGATAAAGAAGATTCAAAGAGAGTGAGATGCCAGCTCCTTTCATTCAGTCAGTAGCTTCAAACATTCCTGGTAGATGAATAACATGATGTTTTTCAATGGCAAAAATCAATGAATATTGTAAATGCACAAACAGTAATTTCTCCGCATTGCAAGGTGCAATTCTGAAATTTTTTGCTTTTTCCTGCTCCTCTTAGCATGATAAAGAAGATTCAAAGAGAGTGAGATGCCAGCTCCTTTCATTCAGTCAGTAGCTTCAATCATTTCTGGACGTTTTTCAATGGCAAAAATCATTGAATATTGTAAATGCACAAACAGTAATTTCTCCGCATTGCAAGGTGCAATTCTGAAATTTTTTACTTTTTCCTGCTCCTCTTAGCATGATAAAGAAGATTCAAAGAGAGTGAGATGCCAGCTCCTTTCATTCAGTCAGTAGCTTCAATCATTTCTGGTATATGAATAACATGATGTTTTTCAATGGCAAAAATCAATGAATATTGTAAATGCACAAACAGTAATTTCTCCGCATTGCAAGGTGCAATTCTGAAATTTTTTGCTTTTTCCTGCTCCTCTTAGCATGATAAAGAAGATTCAAAGAGAGTGAGATGCCAGCTCCTTTCATTCAGTCAGTAGCTTCAATCATTTCTGGACGTTTTTCAATGGCAAAAATCAATGAATATTGTAAATGCACAAACAGTAATTTCTCCGCATTGCAAGGTGCAATTCTGAAATTTTTTGCTTTTTCCTGCTCCTCTTAGCATGATAAACAAGATTAAAAGAGAGTGAGATGCCAGCTCCTTTCATTCAGTCAGTAGCTTCAATCATTTCTGGACGTTTTTCAATGGCAAAAATCAATGAATATTGTAAATGCACAAACAGTAATTTCTCCGCATTGCAAGGTGCAATTCTGAAATTTTTTGCTTTTTCCTGCTCCTCTTAGCATGATAAAGAAGATTCAAAGAGAGTGAGATGCCAGCTCCTTTCATTCAGTCAGTAGCTTCAAACATTCCTGGTATATGAATAACATGATGTTTTTCAATGGCAAAAATCAATGAATATTGTAAATGCACAAACAGTAATTTCTCCGCATTGCAAGGTGCAATTCTGAAATTTTTTGCTTTTTCCTGCTCCTTTTAGCATGATAAAGAAGATTCAAAGAGAGTGAGATGCCAGCTCCTTTCATTCAGTCAGTAGCTTCAATCATTTCTGGACGTTTTTCAATTGCAAAAATCAATGAATATTGTAAATGCACAAACAGTAATTTCTCCGCATTGCAAGGTGCAACTCTGAAATTTTTTGCTTTTTCCTGCTCCTCTTAGCATGATAAAGAAGATTCAAAGAGAGTGAGATGCCAGCTCCTTTCATTCAGTCAGTAGCTTCAATCATTTCTGGTATATGAATAACGTGATGTTTTTCAATGGCAAAAATCAATGAATATTGTAAATGCACAAACAGTAATTTCTCCGCATTGCAAGGTGCAATTCTGAAATTTTTTGCTTTTTCCTGCTCCTCTTAGCATGATAAAGAAGATTCAAAGAGAGTGAGATGCCAGCTCCTTTCATTCAGTCAGTAGCTTCAAACATTTCTGGTATATGAATAACATGATGTTTTTCAATGGCAAAAATCAATGAATATTGTAAATGCACAAACAGTAATTTCTCCGCATTGCAAGGTGCAATTCTGAAATTTTTTGCTTTTTCCTGCTCCTCTTAGCATGATAAAGAAGATTCAAAGAGAGTGAGATGCCAGCTCCTTTCATTCAGTCAGTAGCTTCAAACATTCCTGGTATATGAATAACATGATGTTTTTCAATGGCAAAAATCAATGAATATTGTAAATGCACAAACAGTAATTTCTCCGCATTGCAAGGTGCAATTCTGAAATTTTTTGCTTTTTCCTGCTCCTCTTAGCATGATAAAGAAGATTCAAAGAGAGTGAGATGCCAGCTCCTTTCATTCAGTCAGTAGCTTCAATCATTTCTGGACGTTTTTCAATTGCAAAAATCAATGAATATTGTAAATGCACAAACAGTAATTTCTCCGCATTGCAAGGTGCAACTCTGAAATTTTTTGCTTTTTCCTGCTCCTCTTAGCATGATAAAGAAGATTCAAAGAGAGTGAGATGCCAGCTCCTTTCATTCAGTCAGTAGCTTCAATCATTTCTGGTATATGAATAACGTGATGTTTTTCAATGGCAAAAATCAATGAATATTGTAAATGCACAAACAGTAATTTCTCCGCATTGCAAGGTGCAATTCTGAAATTTTTTGCTTTTTCCTGCTCCTCTTAGCATGATAAAGAAGATTCAAAGAGAGTGAGATGCCAGCTCCTTTCATTCAGTCAGTAGCTTCAAACATTTCTGGTATATGAATAACATGATGTTTTTCAATGGCAAAAATCAATGAATATTGTAAATGCACAAACAGTAATTTCTCCGCATTGCAAGGTGCAATTCTGAAATTTTTTGCTTTTTCCTGCTCCTCTTAGCATGATAAAGAAGATTCAAGGAGAGTGAGATGCCAGCTCCTTTCATTCAGTCAGTAGCTTCAAACATTTCTGGTATATGAATAAAATGATGTTTTTCAATGGCAAAAATCAATGAATATTGTAAATGCACAAACAGTAATTTCTCCGCATTGCAAGGTGCAATTCTGAAATTTTTTGCTTTATCCTGCTCCTCTTAGCATGATAAAGAAGATTCAAAGAGAGTGAGATGCCAGCTCCTTTCATTCAGTCAGTAGCTTCAATCATTTCTGGACGTTTTTCAATGGCAAAAATCATTGAATATTGTAAATGCACAAACAGTAATTTCTCCGCATTGCAAGGTGCAATTCTGAAATTTTTTACTTTTTCCTGCTCCTCTTAGCATGATAAAGAAGATTCAAAGAGAGTGAGATGCCAGCTGCTTTCATTCAGTCAGTAGCTTCAATCATTTCTGGTATATGAATAACATGATGTTTTTCAATGGCAAAAATCAATGAATATTGTAAATGCACAAACAGTAATTTCTCCGCATTGCAAGGTGCAATTCTGAGATTTTTTGCTTTTTCCTGCTCCTCTTAGCATGATAAAGAAGATTCAAAGAGAGTGAGATGCCAGCTCCTTTCATTCAGTCAGTAGCTTCAATCATTTCTGGACGTTTTTCAATGGCAAAAATCAATGAATATTCTAAATGCACAAACAGTAATTTCTCCGCATTGCAAGTTGCAATTCTGAAATTTTTTGCTTTTTCCTGCTCCTCTTAGCATGATAAACAAGATTCAAAGAGAGTGAGATGCCAGCTCCTTTCATTCAGTCAGTAGCTTCAATCATTTCTGGACGTTTTTCAATGGCAAAAATCAATGAATATTGTAAATGCACAAACAGTAATTTCTCCGCATTGCAAGGTGCAATTCTGAAATTTTTTGCTTTTTCCTGCTCCTCTTAGCATGATAAAGAAGATTCAAAGAGAGTGAGAAGCCAGCTCCTTTCATTCAGTCAGTAGCTTCAATCATTTCTGGACGTTTTTCAATTGCAAAAATCAATGAATATTGTAAATGCACAAACAGTAATTTCTCCGCATTGCAAGGTGCAATTCTGAAATTTTTTGCTTTTTCCTGCTCCTCTTAGCATGATAAAGAAGATTCAAAGAGAGTGAGATGCCAGCTCCTTTCATTCAGTCAGTAGCTTCAATCATTTCTGGTATATGAATAACATGATGTTTTTCAATGGCAAAAATCAATGAATATTGTAAATGCACAAACAGTAATTTCTCCGCATTGCAAGGTGCAATTCTGAAATTTTTTGCTTTTTCCTGCTCCTCTTAGCATGATAAAGAAGATTCAAAGAGAGTGAGATGCCAGCTCCTTTCATTCAGTCAGTAGCTTCAATCATTTCTGGACGTTTTTCAATGGCAAAAATCAATGAATATTGTAAATGCACAAACAGTAATTTCTCCGCATTGCAAGGTGCAATTCTGAAATTTTTTGCTTTTTCCTGCTCCTCTTAGCATGATAAAGAAGATTCAAAGAGAGTGAGATGCCAGCTCCTTTCATTCAGTCAGTAGCTTCAATCATTTCTGGACGTTTTTCAATGGCAAAAATCAATGAATATTGTAAATGCACAAACAGTAATTTCTCCGCATTGCAAGGTGCAATTCTGAAATTTTTTGCTTTTTCCTGCTCCTCTTAGCATGATAAAAAAGATTCAAAGAGAGTGAGATGCCAGCTCCTTTCATTCAGTCAGTAGCTTCAAACATTTCTGGTATATGAATAACATGATGTTTTTCAATGGCAAAAATCAATGAATATTGTAAATGCACAAACAGCAATTTCTCCGCATTGCAAGGTACAATTCTGAAATTTTTTGCTTTTTCCTGCTCCTCTTAGCATGATAAAGAAGATTCAAAGAGAGTGAGACGCCAGCTCCTTTCGTTCAGTCAGTAGCTTCAATCATTTCTGGACGTTTTTCAATGGCAAAAATCATTGAATATTGTAAATGCACAAACAGTAATTTCTCCGCATTGCAAGGTGCAATTCTGAAATTTTTTACTTTTTCCTGCTCCTCTTAGCATGATAAAGAAGATTCAAAGAGAGTGAGATGCCAGCTCCTTTCATTCAGTCAGTAGCTTCATTCATTTCTGGTATATGAATAACATGATGTTTTTCAATGGCAAAAATCAATGAATATTGTAAATGCACAAACAGTAATTTCTCCGCATTGCAAGGTGCAATTCTGAAATTTTTTGCTTTTTCCTGCTCCTCTTAGCATGATAAAGAAGATTCAAAGAGAGTGAGATGCCAGCTCCTTTCATTCAGTCAGTAGCTTCAATCATTTCTGGACGTTTTTCAATGGCAAAAATCAACGAATATTGTAAATGCACAAACAGTAATTTCTCCGCATTGCAAGGTGCAATTCTGAAATTTTTTGCTTTTTCCTGCTCCTCTTAGCATGATAAAGAAGATTCAAAGAGAGTGAGATGCCAGCTCCTTACATTCAGTCAGTAGCTTCAATCATTTCTGGTAAATGAATAACATGATGTTTTTCAATGGCAAAAATCAATGAATTTTGTAAATGCACAAACAGTAATTTCTCCGCATTGCAAGGCGCAATTCTGAAATTTTTTGCTTTTTCCTGCTCCTCTTAGCATGATAAAGAAGATTCAAAGAGAGTGAGATGCCAGCTCCTTTCAATCAGTCAGTAGCTTCAATCATTTCTGGACGTTTTTCAATGGCAAAAATCAATGAATATTGTAAATGCACAAACAGTAATTTCTCCGCATTGCAAGGTGCAATTCTGAAATTTTATGCTTTTTCCTGCTCCTCTTAGCATGATAAAGAAGATTCAAAGAGAGTGAGATGCCAGCTCCTTTCATTCAGTCAGTAGCTTCAATCATTTCTGGACGTTTTTCAATGGCAAAAATCAATGAATATTGTAAATGCACAAACAGTAATTTTTCCGCATTGCAAGGTGCAATTCTGAAATTTTTTGCTTATTCCTGCTCCTCTTAGCATGATAAAGAAGATTCAAAGAGAGTGAGGTGCCAGCTCCTTTCATTCAGTCAGTAGCTTCAAACATTTCTGGTATATGAATAACGTTTTTCAATTGCAAAAATCAATGAATATTGTAAATGCACAAACAGTTATTTCTCCGCATTGCAAGGTGCAATTCTGAAATTTTTTGCTTTTTCCTGCTCCTCTTAGCATGATAAAGAAGATTCAAAGAGAGTGAGATGCCAGCTCCTTTCATTCAGTCAGTAGCTTCAATCATTTCTGGACGTTTTTCAATGGCAAAAATCAATGAATATTGTAAATGCACAAACAGTAATTTCTCCGCATTGCAAGGTGCAATTCTGAAATTTTTTGCTTTTTCCTGCTCCTCTTAGCATGATAAAGAAGATTCAAAGAGAGTGAGATGCCAGCTCCTTTCATTCAGTCAGTAGCTTCAATCATTTCTGGACGTTTTTCAATGGCAAAAATCAATGAATATTGTAAATGCACAAACAGTAATTTCTCCGCATTGCAAGGTGCAATTCTGAAATTTTTTGCTTTTTCCTGCTCCTCTTAGCATGATAAAGAAGATTCAAAGAGAGTGAGATGCCAGCTCCTTTCATTCAGTCAGTAGCTTCAATCATTTCTGGACGTTTTTCAATGGCAAAAATCAATGAATATTGTAAATGCACAAACAGTAATTTCTCCGCATTGCAAGGTGCAATTCTGAAATTTTTGCTTTTTCCTGCTCCTCTTAGCATGATAAAGAAGATTCAAAGAGAGTGAGGTGCCAGCTCCTTTCATTCAGTCAGTAGCTTCAAACATTTCTGGTATATGAATAACATGTTTTTCAATGGCAAAAATCAATGAATATTGTAAATGCACAAACAGTAATTTCTCCGCATTGCAAGGAGCAATTCTGAAATTTTTTGCTTTTTCCTGCTCCTCTTAGCATGATAAAGAAGATTCAAAGAGAGTGAGATGCCAGCTCCTTTCATTCAGTCAGTAGCTTCAATCATTTCTGGACGTTTTTCAATGGCAAAAATCAATGAATATTGTAAATGCACAAACTGTAATTTCTCCGCATTGCAAGGTGCAATTCTGAAATTTTTTGCTTTTTCCTGCTCCTCTTAGCATGATAAAGAAGATTCAAAGAGAGTGAGATGCCAGCTCTTTTCATTCAGTCAGTAGCTTCAATCATTTCTGGACGTTTTTCAATGGCAAAAATCAATGAATATTGTAAATGCACAAACAGTAATTTCTCCGCATTGCAAGGTGCAATTCTGAAATTTTTTGCTTTTTCCTGCTCCTCTTAGCATGATAAAGAAGATTCAAAGAGAGTGAGATGCCAGCTCCTTTCATTCAATCAGTAGCTTCAAACATTTCTGGTATATGAATAACATGATGTTTTTCAATGGCAAAAATCAATGAATATTGTAAATGCACAAACAGTAATTTCTCCGCATTGCAAGGTGCAATTCTGAAATTTTTTGCTTTTTCCTGCTCCTCTTAGCATGATAAAGAAGATTCAAAGAGAGTGAGATGCCAGCTCCTTTCATTCAGTCAGTAGCTTCAATCATTTCTGGACGTTTTTCAATGGCAAAAATCAATGAATATTGTAAATGCACAAACAGTAATTTCTCCGCATTGCAAGGTGCAATTCTGAAATTTTTTGCTTTTTCCTGCTCCTCTTAGCATGATAAAGAAGATTCAAAGAGAGTGAGATGCCAGCTCCTTACATTCAGTCAGTAGCTTCAATCATTTCTGGTAAATGAATAACATGATGTTTTTCAATGGCAAAAATCAATTAATTTTGTAAATGCACAAACAGTAATTTCTCCGCATTGCAAGGTGCAATTCTGAAATTTTTTGCTTTTTCCTGCTCCTCTTAGCATGATAAAGAAGATTCAAAGAGAGTGAGATGCCAGCTCCTTTCATTCAGTCAGTAGCTTCAATCATTTCTGGACGTTTTTCAATGGCAAAAATCAATGAATATTGTAAATGCACAAACAGTAATTTTTCCGCATTGCAAGGTGCAATTCTGAAATTTTTTGCTTATTCCTGCTCCTCTTAGCATGATAAAGAAGATTCAAAGAGAGTGAGGTGCCAGCTCCTTTCATTCAGTCAGTAGCTTCAAACATTTCTGGTATATGAATAACGTTTTTCAATGGCAAAAATCAATGAATATTGTAAATGCACAAACAGTTATTTCTCCGCATTGCAAGGTGCAATTCTGAAATTTTTTGCTTTTTCCTGCTCCTCTTAGCATGATAAAGAAGATTCAAAGAGAGTGAGATGCCAGCTCCTTTCATTCAGTCAGTAGCTTCAATCATTTCTGGACGTTTTTCAATGGCAAAAATCAATGAATATTGTAAATGCACAAACAGTAATTTCTCCGCATTGCAAGGTGCAATTCTGAAATTTTTTGCTTTCTCCTGCTCCTCTTAGCATGATAAAGAAGATTAAAAGAGAGTGAGATGCCAGCTCCTTTCATTCAGTCAGTAGCTTCAATCATTTCTGGACGTTTTTCAATGGCAAAAATCAATGAATATTGTAAATGCACAAACAGTAATTTCTCCGCATTGCAAGGTGCAATTCTGAAATTTTTTGCTTTTTCCTGCTCCTCTTAGCATGATAAAGAAGATTCAAAGAGAGTGAGATGCCAGCTCCTTTCATTCAGTCAGTAGCTTCAATCATTTCTGGACGTTTTTCAATGGCAAAAATCAATGAATATTGTAAATGCACAAACAGTAATTTCTCCGCATTGCAAGGTGCAATTCTGAAATTTTTGCTTTTTCCTGCTCCTCTTAGCATGATAAAGAAGATTCAAAGAGAGTGAGGTGCCAGCTCCTTTCATTCAGTCAGTAGCTTCAAACATTTCTGGTATATGAATAACATGTTTTTCAATGGCAAAAATCAATGAATATTGTAAATGCACAAACAGTAATTTCTCCGCATTGCAAGGAGCAATTCTGAAATTTTTTGCTTTTTCCTGCTCCTCTTAGCATGATAAAGAAGATTCAAAGAGAGTGAGATGCCAGCTCCTTTCATTCAGTCAGTAGCTTCAATCATTTCTGTACGTTTTTCAATGGCAAAAATCAATGAATATTGTAAATGCACAAACTGTAATTTCTCCGCATTGCAAGGTGCAATTCTGAAATTTTTTGCTTTTTCCTGCTCCTCTTAGCATGATAAAGAAGATTCAAAGAGAGTGAGATGCCAGCTCTTTTCATTCAGTCAGTAGCTTCAATCATTTCTGGACGTTTTTCAATGGCAAAAATCAATGAATATTGTAAATGCACAAACAGTAATTTCTCCGCATTGCAAGGTGCAATTCTGAAATTTTTTGCTTTTTCCTGCTCCTCTTAGCATGATAAAGAAGATTCAAAGAGAGTGAGATGCCAGCTCCTTTCATTCAATCAGTAGCTTCAAACATTTCTGGTATATGAATAACATGATGTTTTTCAATGGCAAAAATCAATGAATATTGTAAATGCACAAACAGTAATTTCTCCGCATTGCAAGGTGCAATTCTGAAATTTTTTGCTTTTTCCTGCTCCTCTTAGCATGATAAAGAAGATTCAAAGAGAGTGAGATGCCAGCTCCTTTCATTCAGTCAGTAGCTTCAATCATTTCTGGACGTTTTTCAATGGCAAAAATCAATGAATATTGTAAATGCACAAACAGTAATTTCTCCGCATTGCAAGGTGCAATTCTGAAATTTTTTGCTTTTTCCTGCTCCTCTTAGCATGATAAAGAAGATTCAAAGAGAGTGAGGTGCCAGCTCCTTTCATTCAGTCAGTAGCTTCAAACATTTCTGGTATATGAATAACATGTTTTTCAATGGCAAAAATCAATGAATATTGTTAATGCACAAACTGTAATTTCTCCGCATTGCAAGGTGCAATTCTGAAATTTTTTGCTTTTTCCTGCTCCTCTTAGCATGATAAAGAAAATTCAAAGAGAGTGAGATGCCAGCTCCTTTCATTCAGTCAGTAGCTTCAATCATTTCTGGACGTTTTTCAATGGCAAAAATCAATGAATATTGTAAATGCACAAACAGTAATTTCTCCGCATTGCAAGGTGCAATTCTGAATTTTTTTGCTTTTTCCTGCTCCTCTTAGCATGATAAAGAAGATTCAAAGAGAGTGAGATGCCAGCTCCTTTCATTCAGTCAGTAGCTTCAATCATTTCTGGACGTTTTTCAATGGCAAAAATCAATGAATATTGTAAATGCACAAACTGTAATTTCTCCGCATTGTAAGGTGCAATTCTGAAATTTTTTGCTTTTTCCTGCTCCTCTTAGCATGATAAAGAAGATTCAAAGAGAGTGAGATGCCAGCTCCTTTCATTCAGTCAGTAGCTTCAATCATTTCTGGACGTTTTTCAATGGCAAAAATCAATGAATATTGTAAATGCACAAACAGTAATTTCTCCGCATTGCAATGTGCAATTCTGAAATTTTTTGCTTTTTCCTGCTCCCCTTAGCATGGTAAAGAAGATTCAAAGAGAGTGAGATGCCAGCTCCTTTCATTCAGTCAGTAGCTTCAATCATTTCTGGACGTTTTTCAATGGCAAAAATCAATGAATATTGTAAATGCACAAACAGAAATTTCTCCGCATTGCAAGGTGCAATTCTGAAATTTTTTGCTTTTTCCTGCTCCTCTTAGCATGATAAAGAAGATTCAAAGAGAGTGAGATGCCAGCTCCTTTCATTCAGTCAGTAGCTTCAAACATTTCTGGTATATGAATAACATGATGTTTTTCAATGGCAAAAATCAATGAATATTGTAAATGCACAAACAGTAATTTCTCCGCATTGCAAGGTGCAATTCTGAAATTTTTTGCTTTTTCCTGCTCCTCTTAGCATGATAAAGAAGATTCAAAGAGAGTGAGATGCCAGCTCCTTTCGTTCAGTCAGTAGCTTCAATCATTTCTGGACGTTTTTCAATGGCAAAAATCATTGAATATTGTAAATGCACAAACAGTAATTTCTCCACATTGCAAGGTGCAATTCTGAAATTTTTTACATTTTCCTGCTCCTCTTAGCATGATAAAGAAGATTCAAAGAGAGTGAGATGCCAGCTCCTTTCATTCAGTCAGTAGCTTCAATCATTTCTGGTATATGAATAACATGATGTTTTTCAATGGCAAAAATCAATGAATATTGTAAATGCACAAACAGTAATTTCTCCGCATTGCAAGGTGCAATTCTGAAATTTTTTGCTTTTTCCTGCTCCTCTTAGCATGATAAAGAAGATTCAAAGAGAGTGAGATGCCAGCTCCTTTCATTCAGTCAGTAGCTTCAATCATTTCTGGACGTTTTTCAATGGCAAAAATCAATGAATATTGTAAATGCACAAACAGTAATTTCTCCGCATTGCAAGGTGCAATTCTGAAATTTTTTGCTTTTTCCTGCTCCTCTTAGCATGATAAAGAAGATTCAAAGAGAGTGAGGTGCCAGCTCCTTTCATTCAGTCAGTAGCTTCAAACATTTCTGGTATATGAATAACATGTTTTTCAATGGCAAAAATCAATGAATATTGTAAATGCACAAACAGTAATTTCTCCGCATTGCAAGGAGCAATTCTGAAATTTTTTGCTTTTTCCTGCTCCTCTTAGCATGATAAAGAAGATTCAAAGAGAGTGAGATGCCAGCTCCTTTCATTCAGTCAGTAGCTTCAATCATTTCTGGACGTTTTTCAATGGCAAAAATCAATGAATATTGTAAATGCACAAACTGTAATTTCTCCGCATTGCAAGGTGCAATTCTGAAATTTTTTGCTTTTTCCTGCTCCTCTTAGCATGATAAAGAAGATTCAAAGAGAGTGAGATGCCAGCTCCTTTCATTCAGTCAGTAGCTTCAATCATTTCTGGACGTTTTTCAAAGGCAAAAATCAATGAATATTGTAAATGCACAAACAGTAATTTCTCCGCATTGCAAGGTGCAATTCTGAAATTTTTTGCTTTTTCCTGCTCCTCTTAGCATGATAAAGAAGATTCAAAGAGAGTGAGATGCCAGCTCCTTTCATTCAGTCAGTAGCTGCAAACATTTCTGGTATATGAATAACATGATGTTTTTCAATGGCAAAAATTAATGAATATTGTAAATGCACAAACAGTAATTTCTCCGCATTGCAAGGTGCAATTCTGAAATTTTTTGCTTTTTCCAGCTCCTCTTAGCATGATAAAGAAGATTCAAAGAGAGTGAGATGCCAGCTCCTTTCATTCAGTCAGTAGCTTCAATCATTTCTGGACGTTTTTCAATGGCAAAAATCAATGAATATTGTAAATGCACAAACAGTAATTTCTCCGCATTGCAAGGTGCAATTCTGAAATTTTTTGCTTTATCCTGCTCCTCTTAGCATGATAAAGAAGATTCAAAGAGAGTGAGGTGCCAGCTCCTTTCATTCAGTCAGTAGCTTCAAACATTTCTGGTATATGAATAACATGTTTTTCAATGGCAAAAATCAATGAATATTGTAAATGCACAAACAGTAATTTCTCCGCATTGCAAGGTGCAATTCTGAAATTTTTTGCTTTTTCCTGCTCCTCTTAGCATGATAAAGAAAATTCAAAGAGAGTGAGATGCCAGCTCCTTTCATTCAGTCAGTAGCTTCAATCATTTCTGGACGTTTTTCAATGGCAAAAATCAATGAATATTGTAAATGCACAAACAGTAATTTCTCCGCATTGCAAGGTGCAATTCTGAAATTTTTTGCTTTTTCCTGCTCCTCTTAGCATGATAAAGAAGATTCAAAGAGAGTGAGATGCCAGCTCCTTTCATTCAGTCAGTAGCTTCAATCATTTCTGGACGTTTTTCAATGGCAAAAATCAATGAATATTGTAAATGCACAAACAGTAATTTCTCCGCATTGCAAGGTGCAATTCTGAAATTTTTTGCTTTTTCCTGCTCCTCTTAGCATGATAAAGAAGATTCAAAGTGAGTGAGATGCCAGCTCCTTTCATTCAGTCAGTAGCTTCAATCATTTCTGGACGTTTTTCAATGGCAAAAATCAATGAATATTGTAAATGTACACACAGTAATTTCTCCGCATTGCAAGGTGCAATTCTGAAATTTTTTGCTTTTTCCTGCTCCTCTTAGCATGATAAAGAAGATTCAAAGAGAGTGAGGTTCCAGCTCCTTTCATTCAGTCAGTAGCTTCAAACATTTCTGGTATATGAATAACATGTTTTTCAATGGCAAAAATCAATGAATATTGTAAATGCACAAACAGTAATTTCTCCGCATTGCAAGGTGCAATTCTGAAATTTTTTGCTTTTTCCTGCTCCTCTTAACTTGATAAAGAAGATTCAAAGAGAGTGAGATGCCAGCTCCTTTCATTCAGTCAGTAGCTTCAATCATTTCTGGACGTTTTTCAATGGCAAAAATCAATGAATATTGTAAATGCACAAACTGTAATTTCTCCGCATTGTAAGGTGCAATTCTGAAATTTTTTGCTTTTTCCTGCTCCTCTTAGCATGATAAAGAAGATTCAAAGAGAGTGAGATGCCAGCTCCTTTCATTCAGTCAGTAGCTTCAATCATTTCTGGACGTTTTTCAATGGCAAAAATCAATGAATATTGTAAATGCACAAACAGTAATTTCTCCGCATTGCAAGGTGCAATTCTGAAATTTTTTGCTTTTTCCTGCTCCTCTTAGCATGATAAAGAAGATTCAAAGAGAGTGAGATGCCAGCTCCTTTCATTCAGTCAGTAGCTTCAAACATTTCTGGTATATGAATAACATGATGTTTTTCAATGGCAAAAATCAATAAATATTGTAAATGCACAAACAGTAATTTCTCCGCATTGCAAGGTGCAAGTCTGAAATTTTTTGCTTTTTCCTGCTCCTCTTAGCATGATAAAGAAGATTCAAAGAGAGTGAGATGCCAGCTCCTTTCATTCAGTCAGTAGCTTCAATCATTTCTGGACGTTTTTCAATGGCAAAAATCAATGAATATTGTAAATGCACAAACTGTAATTTCTCCGCATTGCAAGGTGCAATTCTGAAATTTTTTGCTTTTTCCTGCTCCTCTTAGCATGATAAAGAAGATTCAAAGAGAGTGAGATGCCAGCTCTTTTCATTCAGTCAGTAGCTTCAATCATTTCTGGACGTTTTTCAATGGCAAAAATCAATGAATATTGTAAATGCACAAACAGTAATTTCTCCGCATTGCAAGGTGCAATTCTGAAATTTTTTGCTTTTTCCTGCTCCTCTTAGCATGATAAAGAAGATTCAAAGAGAGTGAGATGCCAGCTCCTTTCATTCAATCAGTAGCTTCAAACATTTCTGGTATATGAATAACATGATGTTTTTCAATGGCAAAAATCAATGAATATTGTAAATGCACAAACAGTAATTTCTCCGCATTGCAAGGTGCAATTCTGAAATTTTTTGCTTTTTCCTGCTCCTCTTAGCATGATAAAGAAGATTCAAAGAGAGTGAGATGCCAGCTCCTTTCATTCAGTCAGTAGCTTCAATCATTTCTGGACGTTTTTCAATGGCAAAAATCAATGAATATTGTAAATGCACAAACAGTAATTTCTCCGCATTGCAAGGTGCAATTCTGAAATTTTTTGCTTTTTCCTGCTCCTCTTAGCATGATAAAGAAGATTCAAAGAGAGTGAGATGCCAGCTCCTTACATTCAGTCAGTAGCTTCAATCATTTCTGGTAAATGAATAACATGATGTTTTTCAATGGCAAAAATCAATTAATTTTGTAAATGCACAAACAGTAATTTCTCCGCATTGCAAGGTGCAATTCTGAAATTTTTTGCTTTTTCCTGCTCCTCTTAGCATGATAAAGAAGATTCAAAGAGAGTGAGATGCCAGCTCCTTTCATTCAGTCAGTAGCTTCAATCATTTCTGGACGTTTTTCAATGGCAAAAATCAATGAATATTGTAAATGCACAAACAGTAATTTTTCCGCATTGCAAGGTGCAATTCTGAAATTTTTTGCTTATTCCTGCTCCTCTTAGCATGATAAAGAAGATTCAAAGAGAGTGAGGTGCCAGCTCCTTTCATTCAGTCAGTAGCTTCAAACATTTCTGGTATATGAATAACGTTTTTCAATGGCAAAAATCAATGAATATTGTAAATGCACAAACAGTTATTTCTCCGCATTGCAAGGTGCAATTCTGAAATTTTTTGCTTTTTCCTGCTCCTCTTAGCATGATAAAGAAGATTCAAAGAGAGTGAGATGCCAGCTCCTTTCATTCAGTCAGTAGCTTCAATCATTTCTGGACGTTTTTCAATGGCAAAAATCAATGAATATTGTAAATGCACAAACAGTAATTTCTCCGCATTGCAAGGTGCAATTCTGAAATTTTTTGCTTTCTCCTGCTCCTCTTAGCATGATAAAGAAGATTCAAAGAGAGTGAGATGCCAGCTCCTTTCATTCAGTCAGTAGCTTCAATCATTTCTGGACGTTTTTCAATGGCAAAAATCAATGAATATTGTAAATGCACAAACAGTAATTTCTCCGCATTGCAAGGTGCAATTCTGAAATTTTTTGCTTTTTCCTGCTCCTCTTAGCATGATAAAGAAGATTCAAAGAGAGTGAGATGCCAGCTCCTTTCATTCAGTCAGTAGCTTCAATCATTTCTGGACGTTTTTCAATGGCAAAAATCAATGAATATTGTAAATGCACAAACAGTAATTTCTCCGCATTGCAAGGTGCAATTCTGAAATTTTTGCTTTTTCCTGCTCCTCTTAGCATGATAAAGAAGATTCAAAGAGAGTGAGGTGCCAGCTCCTTTCATTCAGTCAGTAGCTTCAAACATTTCTGGTATATGAATAACATGTTTTTCAATGGCAAAAATCAATGAATATTGTAAATGCACAAACAGTAATTTCTCCGCATTGCAAGGAGCAATTCTGAAATTTTTTGCTTTTTCCTGCTCCTCTTAGCATGATAAAGAAGATTCAAAGAGAGTGAGATGCCAGCTCCTTTCATTCAGTCAGTAGCTTCAATCATTTCTGTACGTTTTTCAATGGCAAAAATCAATGAATATTGTAAATGCACAAACTGTAATTTCTCCGCATTGCAAGGTGCAATTCTGAAATTTTTTGCTTTTTCCTGCTCCTCTTAGCATGATAAAGAAGATTCAAAGAGAGTGAGATGCCAGCTCTTTTCATTCAGTCAGTAGCTTCAATCATTTCTGGACGTTTTTCAATGGCAAAAATCAATGAATATTGTAAATGCACAAACAGTAATTTCTCCGCATTGCAAGGTGCAATTCTGAAATTTTTTGCTTTTTCCTGCTCCTCTTAGCATGATAAAGAAGATTCAAAGAGAGTGAGATGCCAGCTCCTTTCATTCAATCAGTAGCTTCAAACATTTCTGGTATATGAATAACATGATGTTTTTCAATGGCAAAAATCAATGAATATTGTAAATGCACAAACAGTAATTTCTCCGCATTGCAAGGTGCAATTCTGAAATTTTTTGCTTTTTCCTGCTCCTCTTAGCATGATAAAGAAGATTCAAAGAGAGTGAGATGCCAGCTCCTTTCATTCAGTCAGTAGCTTCAATCATTTCTGGACGTTTTTCAATGGCAAAAATCAATGAATATTGTAAATGCACAAACAGTAATTTCTCCGCATTGCAAGGTGCAATTCTGAAATTTTTTGCTTTTTCCTGCTCCTCTTAGCATGATAAAGAAGATTCAAAGAGAGTGAGGTGCCAGCTCCTTTCATTCAGTCAGTAGCTTCAAACATTTCTGGTATATGAATAACATGTTTTTCAATGGCAAAAATCAATGAATATTGTTAATGCACAAACTGTAATTTCTCCGCATTGCAAGGTGCAATTCTGAAATTTTTTGCTTTTTCCTGCTCCTCTTAGCATGATAAAGAAAATTCAAAGAGAGTGAGATGCCAGCTCCTTTCATTCAGTCAGTAGCTTCAATCATTTCTGGACGTTTTTCAATGGCAAAAATCAATGAATATTGTAAATGCACAAACAGTAATTTCTCCGCATTGCAAGGTGCAATTCTGAATTTTTTTGCTTTTTCCTGCTCCTCTTAGCATGATAAAGAAGATTCAAAGAGAGTGAGATGCCAGCTCCTTTCATTCAGTCAGTAGCTTCAATCATTTCTGGACGTTTTTCAATGGCAAAAATCAATGAATATTGTAAATGCACAAACTGTAATTTCTCCGCATTGTAAGGTGCAATTCTGAAATTTTTTGCTTTTTCCTGCTCCTCTTAGCATGATAAAGAAGATTCAAAGAGAGTGAGATGCCAGCTCCTTTCATTCAGTCAGTAGCTTCAATCATTTCTGGACGTTTTTCAATGGCAAAAATCAATGAATATTGTAAATGCACAAACAGTAATTTCTCCGCATTGCAAGGTGCAATTCTGAAATTTTTTGCTCTTTCCTGCTCCCCTTAGCATGTCAAAGAAGATTCAAAGAGAGTGAGATGCCAGCTCCTTTCATTCAGTCAGTAGCTTCAATCATTTCTGGACGTTTTTCAATGGCAAAAATCAATGAATATTGTAAATGCACAAACAGAAATTTCTCCGCATTGCAAGGTGCAATTCTGAAATTTTTTGCTTTTTCCTGCTCCTCTTAGCATGATAAAGAAGATTCAAAGAGAGTGAGATGCCAGCTCCTTTCATTCAGTCAGTAGCTTCAAACATTTCTGGTATATGAATAACATGATGTTTTTCAATGGCAAAAATCAATGAATATTGTAAATGCACAAACAGTAATTTCTCCGCATTGCAAGGTGCAATTCTGAAATTTTTTGCTTTTTCCTGCTCCTCTTAGCATGATAAAGAAGATTCAAAGAGAGTGAGATGCCAGCTCCTTTCGTTCAGTCAGTAGCTTCAATCATTTCTGGACGTTTTTCAATGGCAAAAATCATTGAATATTGTAAATGCACAAACAGTAATTTCTCCGCATTGCAAGGTGCAATTCTGAAATTTTTTACATTTTCCTGCTCCTCT
Source organism: Phyllobates terribilis (assembly GCF_046119375.1). NCBI lineage: Eukaryota > Metazoa > Chordata > Amphibia > Anura > Dendrobatidae > Phyllobates > Phyllobates terribilis. The sequence goes on from NW_027364414.1 coordinate 111,383, forward strand.
TAGCATGATAAAGAAGATTCAAAGAGAGTGAGATGCCAGCTCCTTTCATTCAGTCAGTAGCTTCAATCATTTCTGGTATATGAATAACATGATGTTTTTCAATGGCAAAAATCAATGAATATTGTAAATGCACAAACAGTAATTTCTCCGCATTGCAAGGTGCAATTCTGAAATTTTTTGCTTTTTCCTGCTCCTCTTAGCATGATAAAGAAGATTCAAAGAGAGTGAGATGCCAGCTCCTTTCATTCAGTCAGTAGCTTCAATCATTTCTGGACGTTTTTCAATGGCAAAAATCAATGAATATTGTAAATGCACAAACAGTAATTTCTCCGCATTGCAAGGTGCAATTCTGAAATTTTTTGCTTTTTCCTGCTCCTCTTAGCATGATAAAGAAGATTCAAAGAGAGTGAGGTGCCAGCTCCTTTCATTCAGTCAGTAGCTTCAAACATTTCTGGTATATGAATAACATGTTTTTCAATGGCAAAAATCAATGAATATTGTAAATGCACAAACAGTAATTTCTCCGCATTGCAAGGAGCAATTCTGAAATTTTTTGCTTTTTCCTGCTCCTCTTAGCATGATAAAGAAGATTCAAAGAGAGTGAGATGCCAGCTCCTTTCATTCAGTCAGTAGCTTCAATCATTTCTGGACGTTTTTCAATGGCAAAAATCAATGAATATTGTAAATGCACAAACTGTAATTTCTCCGCATTGCAAGGTGCAATTCTGAAATTTTTTGCTTTTTCCTGCTCCTCTTAGCATGATAAAGAAGATTCAAAGAGAGTGAGATGCCAGCTCCTTTCATTCAGTCAGTAGCTTCAATCATTTCTGGACGTTTTTCAATGGCAAAAATCAATGAATATTGTAAATGCACAAACAGTAATTTCTCCGCATTGCAAGGTGCAATTCTGAAATTTTTTGCTTTTTCCTGCTCCTCTTAGCATGATAAAGAAGATTCAAAGAGAGTGAGATGCCAGCTCCTTTCATTCAGTCAGTAGCTTCAAACATTTCTGGTATATGAATAACATGATGTTTTTCAATGGCAAAAATTAATGAATATTGTAAATGCACAAACAGTAATTTCTCCGCATTGCAAGGTGCAATTCTGAAATTTTTTGCTTTTTCCAGCTCCTCTTAGCATGATAAAGAAGATTCAAAGAGAGTGAGATGCCAGCTCCTTTCATTCAGTCAGTAGCTTCAATCATTTCTGGACGTTTTTCAATGGCAAAAATCAATGAATATTGTAAATGCACAAACAGTAATTTCTCCGCATTGCAAGGTGCAATTCTGAAATTTTTTGCTTTATCCTGCTCCTCTTAGCATGATAAAGAAGATTCAAAGAGAGTGAGGTGCCAGCTCCTTTCATTCAGTCAGTAGCTTCAAACATTTCTGGTATATGAATAACATGTTTTTCAATGGCAAAAATCAATGAATATTGTAAATGCACAAACAGTAATTTCTCCGCATTGCAAGGTGCAATTCTGAAATTTTTTGCTTTTTCCTGCTCCTCTTAGCATGATAAAGAAAATTCAAAGAGAGTGAGATGCCAGCTCCTTTCATTCAGTCAGTAGCTTCAATCATTTCTGGACGTTTTTCAATGGCAAAAATCAATGAATATTGTAAATGCACAAACAGTAATTTCTCCGCATTGCAAGGTGCAATTCTGAAATTTTTTGCTTTTTCCTGCTCCTCTTAGCATGATAAAGAAGATTCAAAGAGAGTGAGATGCCAGCTCCTTTCATTCAGTCAGTAGCTTCAATCATTTCTGGACGTTTTTCAATGGCAAAAATCAATGAATATTGTAAATGCACAAACAGTAATTTCTCCGCATTGCAAGGTGCAATTCTGAAATTTTTTGCTTTTTCCTGCTCCTCTTAGCATGATAAAGAAGATTCAAAGTGAGTGAGATGCCAGCTCCTTTCATTCAGTCAGTAGCTTCAATCATTTCTGGACGTTTTTCAATGGCAAAAATCAATGAATATTGTAAATGTACAAACAGTAATTTCTCCGCATTGCAAGGTGCAATTCTGAAATTTTTTGCTTTTTCCTGCTCCTCTTAGCATGATAAAGAAGATTCAAAGAGAGTGAGGTTCCAGCTCCTTTCATTCAGTCAGTAGCTTCAAACATTTCTGGTATATGAATAACATGTTTTTCAATGGCAAAAATCAATGAATATTGTAAATGCACAAACAGTAATTTCTCCGCATTGCAAGGTGCAATTCTGAAATTTTTTGCTTTTTCCTGCTCCTCTTAACTTGATAAAGAAGATTCAAAGAGAGTGAGATTCCAGCTCCTTTCATTCAGTCAGTAGCTTCAATCATTTCTGGACGTTTTTCAATGGCAAAAATCAATGAATATTGTAAATGCACAAACTGTAATTTCTCCGCATTGTAAGGTGCAATTCTGAAATTTTTTGCTTTTTCCTGCTCCTCTTAGCATGATAAAGAAGATTCAAAGAGAGTGAGATGCCAGCTCCTTTCATTCAGTCAGTAGCTTCAATCATTTCTGGACGTTTTTCAATGGCAAAAATCAATGAATATTGTAAATGCACAAACAGTAATTTCTCCGCATTGCAAGGTGCAATTCTGAAATTTTTTGCTTTTTCCTGCTCCTCTTAGCATGATAAAGAAGATTCAAAGAGAGTGAGATGCCAGCTCCTTTCATTCAGTCAGTAGCTTCAAACATTTCTGGTATATGAATAACATGATGTTTTTCAATGGCAAAAATCAATAAATATTGTAAATGCACAAACAGTAATTTCTCCGCATTGCAAGGTGCAAGTCTGAAATTTTTTGCTTTTTCCTGCTCCTCTTAGCATGATAAAGAAGATTCAAAGAGAGTGAGATGCCAGCTACTTTCATTCAGTCAGTAGCTTCAATCATTTCTGGACGTTTTTCAATGGTAAAAATCAATGAATATTGTAAATGCACAAACAGTAATTTCTCCGCATTGCAAGGTGCAATTCTGAAATTTTTTGCTTTTTCCTGCTCCTCTTAGCATGATAAAGAAGATTCAAAGAGAGTGAGATGCCAGCTCCTTTCATTCAGTCAGTAGCTTCAATCATTTCTGGACATTTTTCAATGGCAAAAATCAATGAATATTGTAAATGCACAAACAGTAATTTCTTCGCATTGCAAGGTGCAATTCTGAAATGTTTTGCTTTTTCCTGCTCCTCTTAGCATGATAAAGAAGATTCAAAGAGAGTGAGATGCCAGCTCCTTTCATTCAGTCAGTAGCTTCAATCATTTCTGGTAAATGAATAACATGATGTTTTTCAATGGCAAAAATCAATGAATTTTGTAAATGCACAAACAGTAATTTCTCCGCATTGCAAGGCGCAATTCTGAAATTTTTTGCTTTTTCCTGCTCCTCTTAGCATGATAAAGAAGATTCAAAGAGAGTGAGATGCCAGCTCCTTTCATTCAGTCAGTAGCTTCAATCATTTCTGGACGTTTTTCAATGGCAAAAATCAATGAATATTGTAAATGCACAAACAGTAATTTCTCCGCATTGCAAGGTGCAATTCTGAAATTTTTTGCTTTTTCCTGCTCCTCTTAGCATGATAAAGAAGATTCAAAGAGAGTGAGATGCCAGCTCCTTTCATTCAGTCAGTAGCTTCAATCATTTCTGGACGTTTTTCAATGGCAAAAATCAATGAATATTGTAAATGCACAAACAGTAATTTCTCCGCATTGCAAGGTGCAATTCTGAAATTTTTTGCTTTTTCCTGCTCCTCTTAGCATGATAAAGAAGATTCAAAGAGAGTGAGATGCCAGCTCCTTTCATTCAGTCAGTAGCTTCAATCATTTCTGGACGTTTTTCAATGGCAAAAATCAATGAATATTGTAAATGCACAAACTGTAATTTCTCCGCATTGTAAGGTGCAATTCTGAAATTTTTTGCTTTTTCCTGCTCCTCTTAGCATGATAAAGAAGATTCAAAGAGAGTGAGATGCCAGCTCCTTTCATTCAGTCAGTAGCTTCAATCATTTCTGGACGTTTTTCAATGGCAAAAATCAATGAATATTGTAAATGCACAAACAGTAATTTCTCCGCATTGCAAGGTGCAATTCTGAAATTTTTTGCTTTTTCCTGCTCCTCTTAGCATGATAAAGAAGATTCAAAGAGAGTGAGATGCCAGCTCCTTTCATTCAGTCAGTAGCTTCAAACATTTCTGGTATATGAATAACATGATGTTTTTCAATGGCAAAAATCAATGAATATTGTAAATGCACAAACAGTAATTTCTCCGCATTGCAAGGTGCAAGTCTGAAATTTTTTGCTTTTTCCTGCTCCTCTTAGCATGATAAAGAAGATTCAAAGAGAGTGAGATGCCAGCTACTTTCATTCAGTCAGTAGCTTCAATCATTTCTGGACGTTTTTCAATGGTAAAAATCAATGAATATTGTAAATGCACAAACAGTAATTTCTCCGCATTGCAAGGTGCAATTCTGAAATTTTTTGCTTTTTCCTGCTCCTCTTAGCATGATAAAGAAGATTCAAAGAGAGTGAGATGCCAGCTCCTTTCATTCAGTCAGTAGCTTCAATCATTTCTGGACGTTTTTCAATGGCAAAAATCAATGAATATTGTAAATGCACAAACAGTAATTTCTCCGCATTGCAAGGTGCAATTCTGAAATTTTTTGCTTTTTCCTGCTCCTCTTAGCATGATAAAGAAGTTTCAAAGAGAGTGAGATGCCAGCTCCTTTCATTCAGTCAGTAGCTTCAATCATTTCTGGTAAATGAATAACATGATGTTTTTCAATGGCAAAAATCAATGAATTTTGTAAATGCACAAACACTAATTTCTCCGCATTGCAAGGCGCAATTCTGAAATTTTTTGCTTTTTCCTGCTCCTCTTAGCATGATAAAGAAGATTCAAAGAGAGTGAGATGCCAGCTCCTTTCATTCAGTCAGTAGCTTCAATCATTTCTGGACGTTTTCAATGGCAAAAATCAATGAATATTGTAAATGCACAAACAGTAATTTCTCCGCATTGCAAGGTGCAATTCTGAAATTTTTTGCTTTTTCCTGCTCCTCTTAGCATGATAAAGAAGATTCAAAGAGAGTGAGGTGCCAGCTCCTTTCATTCAGTCAGTAGCTTCAAACATTTCTGGTATATGAATAACATGTTTTTCAATGGCAAAAATCAATGAATATTGTAAATGCACAAACAGTAATTTCTCCGCAATGCAAGGAGCAATTCTGAAATTTTTTGCTTTTTCCTGCTCCTCTTAGCATGATAAAGAAGATTCAAAGAGAGTGAGATGCCAGCTCCTTTCATTCAGTCAGTAGCTTCAATCATTTCTGGACGTTTTTCAATGGCAAAAATCAATGAATATTGTAAATGCACAAACAGTAATTTCTCCGCATTGCAAGGTGCAATTCTGAAATTTTTTGCTTTTTCCTGCTCCTCTTAGCATGATAAAGAAGATTCAAAGAGAGTGAGATGCCAGCTCCTTTCATTCAGTCAGTAGCTTCAATCATTTCTGGACGTTTTTCAATGGCAAAAATCAATGAATATTGTAAATGCACAAACTGTAATTTCTCCGCATTGCAAGGTGCAATTCTGAAATTTTTTGCTTTTTCCTGCTCCTCTTAGCATGATAAAGAAGATTCAAAGAGAGTGAGATGCCAGCTCCTTTCATTCAGTCAGTAGCTTCAAACATTTCTGGTATATGAATAACATGTTTTTCAATGGCAAAAATCAATGAATATTGTAAATGCACAAACAGTAATTTCTCCGCATTGCAAGGTGCAATTCTGAAATTTTTTGCTTTTTCCTGCTCCTCTTAGCATGATAAAGAAGATTCAAAGAGAGTGAGATGCCAGCTCCTTTCATTCAGTCAGTAGCTTCAAACATTTCTGGTATATGAATAACATGATGTTTTTCAATGGCAAAAATCAATGAATATTGTAAATGCACAAACAGTAATTTCTCCGCATTGCAAGGTGCAATTCTGAAATTTTTTGCTTTTTCCTGCTCCTCTTAGCATGATAAAGAAGATTCAAAGAGAGTGAGATGCCAGCTCCTTTCATTCAGTCAGTAGCTTCAAACATTTCTGGTATATGAATAACATGATGTTTTTCAATGGCAAAAATCAATGAATATTGTAAATGCACAAACAGTAATTTCTCCGCATTGCAAGGTGCAATTCTGAAATTTTTTGCTTTTTCATGCTCCTCTTAGCATGATAAAGAAGATTCAAAGAGAGTGAGATGCCAGCTCCTTTCATTGAGTCAGTAGCTTCAATCATTTCTGGACTTTTTTCAATGGCAAAAATCATTGAATATTGTAAATGCACAAACAGTAATTTCTCCGCATTGCAAGGTGCAATTCTGAAATTTTTTACTTTTTCTTGCTCCTCTTAGCATGATAAAGAAGATTCAAAGAGAGTGAGATGCCAGCTCCTTTCATTCAGTCAGTAGCTTCAATCATTTCTGGTATATGAATAACATGATGTTTTTCAATGGCAAAAATCAATGAATATTGTAAATGCACAAACAGTAATTTCTCCGCATTGCAAGGTGCAATTCTGAAATTTTTTGTTTTTTCCTGCTCCTCTTAGCATGATAAAGAAGATTCAAAGAGAGTGAGATGCCAGCTCCTTTCATTCAGTCAGTAGCTTCAAACATTTCTGGTATATGAATAACATGATGTTTTTCAATGGCAAAAATCAATGAATATTGTAAATGCACAAACAGTAATTTCTCCGCATTGCAAGGTGCAATTCTGAAATTTTTTGCTTTTTCCTGCTCCTCTTAGCATGTTAAAGAAGATTCAAAGAGAGTGAGATGCCAGCTCCTTTCGTTCAGTCAGTAGCCTCAATCATTTCTGGACGTTTTTCAATGGTAAAAATCAATGAATATTGTAAATGCACAAACAGTAATTTCTCCGCATTGCAAGGTGCAATTCTGAAATTTTTTGCTTTTTCCTGCTCCTCTTAGCATGATAAAGAAGATTCAAAGAGAGTGAGATGCCAGCTCCTTTCATTCAGTCAGTAGCTTCAAACATTTCTGGTATATGAATAACATGATGTTTTTCAATGGCAAAAATCAATGAATATTGTAAATGCACAAACAGTAATTTCTCCGCATTGCAAGGTGCAATTCTGAAATTTTTTGCTTTTTCCTGCTCCTCTTAGCATGATAAAGAAGATTCAAAGAGAGTGAGATGCCAGCTCCTTTCATTCAGTCAGTAGCTTCAATCATTTCTGGTATATGAATAACATGATGTTTTTCAATGGCAAAAATCAATGAATATTGTAAATGCACAAACAGTAATTTCTCCGCATTGCAAGGTGCAATTCTGAAATTTTTTGCTTTTTCCTGCTCCTCTTAGCATGATAAAGAAGATTCAAAGAGAGTGAGATGCCAGCTCCTTTCATTCAGTCAGTAGCTTCAATCATTTCTGGACGTTTTTCAATGGCAAAAATCAATGAATATTGCAAATGCACAAACAGTAATTTCTCCGCATTGCAAGGTGCAATTCTGAAATTTTTTGCTTTTTCCTGCTCCTCTTAGCATGATAAACAAGATTCAAAGAGAGTGAGATGCCAGCTCCTTTCATTCAGTCAGTAGCTTCAATCATTTCTGGACGTTTTTCAATGGCAAAAATCAATGAATATTGTAAATGCACAAACAGTAATTTCTCCGCATTGCAAGGTGCAATTCTGAAATTTTTTGCTTTTACCTGCTCCTCTTAGCATGATAAAGAAGATTCAAAGAGAGTGAGATGCCAGCTCCTTTCTTTCAGTCAGTAGCTTCAATCATTTCTGGACGTTTTTCAATGGCAAAAATCAATGAATATTGTAAATGCACAAACAGTAATATCTCCGCATTGCAAGTTGCAATTCTGAAATTTTTTGCTTTTTCCTGCTCCTCTTAGCATGATAAAGAAGATTCAAAGAGAGTGAGATGCCAGCTCCTTTCATTCAGTCAGTAGCTTCAAACATTTCTGGTATATGAATAACATGATGTTTTTCAATGGCAAAAATCAATGAATATTGTAAATGCACAAACAGTAATTTCTCCGCATTGCAAGGTGCAATTCTGAAATTTTTTGCTTTTTCCTGCTCCTCTTAGCATGATGAAGATTCAAAGAGAGTGAGATGCCAGCTCCTTTCGTTCAGTCAGTAGCTTCAATCATTTCTGGACGTTTTTCAATGGCAAAAATCATTGAATATTATAAATGCACAAACAGTAATTTCTCCGCATTGCATAGTGCAATTCTGAAATTTTTTACTTTTTCCTGCTCCTCTTAGCATGATAAAGAAGATTCAAAGAGAGTGAGATGCCAGCTCCTTTCATTCAGTCAGTAGCTTCAATCATTTCTGGACGTTTTTCAATGGCAAAAATCAATGAATATTGTAAATGCACAAACTGTAATTTCTCCGCATTGCAAGGTGCAATTCTGAAATTTTTTGCTTTTTCCTGCTCCTCTTAGCATGATAAAGAAGATTCAAAGAGAGTGAGATGCCAGCTCCTTTCATTCAGTCAGTAGCTTCAAACATTTCTGGTATATGAATAACATGTTTTTCAATGGCAAAAATCAATGAATATTGTAAATGCACAAACAGTAATTTCTCCGCATTGCAAGGTGCAATTCTGAAATTTTTTGCTTTTTCCTGCTCCTCTTAGCATGATAAAGAAGATTCAAAGAGAGTGAGATGCCAGCTCCTTTCATTCAGTCAGTAGCTTCAAACATTTCTGGTATATGAATAACATGATGTTTTTCAATGGCAAAAATCAATGAATATTGTAAATGCACAAACAGTAATTTCTCCGCATTGCAAGGTGCAATTCTGAAATTTTTTGCTTTTTCCTGCTCCTCTTAGCATGATAAAGAAGATTCAAAGAGAGTGAGATGCCAGCTCCTTTCATTCAGTCAGTAGCTTCAAACATTTCTGGTATATGAATAACATGATGTTTTTCAATGGCAAAAATCAATGAATATTGTAAATGCACAAACAGTAATTTCTCCGCATTGCAAGGTGCAATTCTGAAATTTTTTGCTTTTTCCTGCTCCTCTTAGCATGATAAAGAAGATTCAAAGAGAGTGAGATGCCAGCTCCTTTCATTGAGTCAGTAGCTTCAATCATTTCTGGACTTTTTTCAATGGCAAAAATCATTGAATATTGTAAATGCACAAACAGTAATTTCTCCGCATTGCAAGGTGCAATTCTGAAATTTTTTACTTTTTCTTGCTCCTCTTAGCATGATAAAGAAGATTCAAAGAGAGTGAGATGCCAGCTCCTTTCATTCAGTCAGTAGCTTCAATCATTTCTGGTATATGAATAACATGATGTTTTTCAATGGCAAAAATCAATGAATATTGTAAATGCACAAACAGTAATTTCTCCGCATTGCAAGGTGCAATTCTGAAATTTTTTGTTTTTTCCTGCTCCTCTTAGCATGTTAAAGAAGATTCAAAGAGAGTGAGATGCCAGCTCCTTTCGTTCAGTCAGTAGCCTCAATCATTTCTGGACGTTTTTCAATGGTAAAAATCAATGAATATTGTAAATGCACAAACAGTAATTTCTCCGCATTGCAAGGTGCAATTCTGAAATTTTTTGCTTTTTCCTGCTCCTCTTAGCATGATAAAGAAGATTCAAAGAGAGTGAGATGCCAGCTCCTTTCATTCAGTCAGTAGCTTCAAACATTTCTGGTATATGAATAACATGATGTTTTTCAATGGCAAAAATCAATGAATATTGTAAATGCACAAACAGTAATTTCTCCGCATTGCAAGGTGCAATTCTGAAATTTTTTGCTTTTTCCTGCTCCTCTTAGCATGATAAAGAAGATTCAAAGAGAGTGAGATGCCAGCTCCTTTCATTCAGTCAGTAGCTTCAATCATTTCTGGTATATGAATAACATGATGTTTTTCAATGGCAAAAATCAATGAATATTGTAAATGCACAAACAGTAATTTCTCCGCATTGCAAGGTGCAATTCTGAAATTTTTTGCTTTTTCCTGCTCCTCTTAGCATGATAAAGAAGATTCAAAGAGAGTGAGATGCCAGCTCCTTTCATTCAGTCAGTAGCTTCAATCATTTCTGGACGTTTTTCAATGGCAAAAATCAATGAATATTGCAAATGCACAAACAGTAATTTCTCCGCATTGCAAGGTGCAATTCTGAAATTTTTTGCTTTTTCCTGCTCCTCTTAGCATGATAAACAAGATTCAAAGAGAGTGAGATGCCAGCTCCTTTCATTCAGTCAGTAGCTTCAATCATTTCTGGACGTTTTTCAATGGCAAAAATCAATGAATATTGTAAATGCACAAACAGTAATTTCTCCGCATTGCAAGGTGCAATTCTGAAATTTTTTGCTTTTACCTGCTCCTCTTAGCATGATAAAGAAGATTCAAAGAGAGTGAGATGCCAGCTCCTTTCTTTCAGTCAGTAGCTTCAATCATTTCTGGACGTTTTTCAATGGCAAAAATCAATGAATATTGTAAATGCACAAACAGTAATTTCTCCGCATTGCAAGTTGCAATTCTGAAATTTTTTGCTTTTTCCTGCTCCTCTTAGCATGATAAAGAAGATTCAAAGAGAGTGAGATGCCAGCTCCTTTCATTCAGTCAGTAGCTTCAAACATTTCTGGTATATGAATAACATGATGTTTTTCAATGGCAAAAATCAATGAATATTGTAAATGCACAAACAGTAATTTCTCCGCATTGCAAGGTGCAATTCTGAAATTTTTTGCTTTTTCCTGCTCCTCTTAGCATGATGAAGATTCAAAGAGAGTGAGATGCCAGCTCCTTTCGTTCAGTCAGTAGCTTCAATCATTTCTGGACGTTTTTCAATGGCAAAAATCATTGAATATTATAAATGCACAAACAGTAATTTCTCCGCATTGCATAGTGCAATTCTGAAATTTTTTACTTTTTCCTGCTCCTCTTAGCATGATAAAGAAGATTCAAAGAGAGTGAGATGCCAGCTCCTTTCATTCAGTCAGTAGCTTCAATCATTTCTGGTATATGAATAACATGATGTTTTTCAATGGCAAAAATCAATGAATATTGTAAATGCACAAACAGTAATTTCTCCGCATTGCAAGGTGCAATTCTGAAATTTTTTGCTTTTTCCTGCTCCTCTTAGCATGATAAAGAAGATTCAAAGAGAGTGAGATGCCAGCTCCTTTCATTCAGTCAGTAGCTTCAATAATTTCTGGACGTTTTTCAATGGCAAAAATCAATGAATATTGTAAATGCACAAACAGTAATTTCTCCGCATTGCAAGGTGCAATTCTGAAATTTTTTGCTTTTTCCTGCTCCTCTTAGCATGATAAACATGATTCAAAGAGAGTGAGATGCCAGCTCCTTTCATTCAGTCAGTAGCTTCAATCATTTCTGGACGTTTTTCAATGGCAAAAATCAATGAATATTGTAAATGCACAAACAGTAATTTCTCCGCATTGCAAGGTGCACTTATGAAATTTTTTGCTTTTTCCTGCTCCTCTTAGCATGATAAAGAAGATTCAAAGAGAGTGAGATGCCAGCTCCTTTCATTCAGTCAGTAGCTTCAAACATTTCTGGTATATGAATAACATGATGTTTTTCAATGGCAAAAATCAATGAATATTGTAAATGCACAAACAGTAATTTCTCCGCATTGCAAGGTGCAATTCTGAAATTTTTTGCTTTTTCCTGCTCCTCTTAGCATGATAAAGAAGATTCAAAGAGAGTGAGATGCCAGCTCCTTTCATTCAGTCAGTAGCTTCAATCATTTCTGGATGTTTTTCAATGGCAAAAATCAATGAATATTGTAAATGCACAAACAGTAATTTCTCCGCATTGCAAGGTGCAATTCTGAAATTTTTTGCTTTTTCCTGCTCCTCTTAGCATGATAAACAAGATTCAAAGAGAGTGAGATGCCAGCTCCTTTCATTCAGTCAGTAGCTTCAATCATTTCTGGACGTTTTTCAATGGCAAAAATCAATGAATATCGTAAATGCACAAACAGTAATTTCTCCGCATTGCAAGGTGCAATTCTGAAATTTTTTGCTTTTTCCTGCTCCTCTTAGCATGATAAAGAAGATTCAAAGAGAGTGAGATGCCAGCTCCTTTCATTCAGTCAGTAGCTTCAAACATTTCTGGTATATGAATAACATGATGTTTTTCAATGGCAAAAATCAATGAATATTGTAAATGCACAAACAGTAATTTCTCCGCATTGCAAGGTGCAAGTCTGAAATTTTTTGCTTTTTCCTGCTCCTCTTAGCATGATAAAGAAGATTCAAAGAGAGTGAGATGCCAGCTACTTTCATTCAGTCAGTAGCTTCAATCATTTCTGGACGTTTTTCAATGGTAAAAATCAATGAATATTGTAAATGCACAAACAGTAATTTCTCCACATTGCAAGGTGCAATTCTGAAATTTTTTGCTTTTTCCTGCTCCTCTTAGCATGATAAAGAAGATTCAAAGAGAGTGAGATGCCAGCTCCTTTCATTCAGTCAGTAGCTTCAAACATTTCTGGTATATGAATAACATGATGTTTTTCAATGGCAAAAATCAATGAATATTGTAAATGCACAAACAGTAATTTCTCCGCATTGCAAGGTGCAATTCTGAAATTTTTTGCTTTTTCCTGCTCCTCTTAGCATGATAAAGAAGATTCAAAGACAGTGAGATGCCAGCTCCTTTCATTCAGTCAGTAGCTTCAATCATTTCTGGATGTTTTTCAATGGCAAAAATCAATGAATATTGTAAATGCACAAACTGTAATTTCTCCGCATTGCAAGGTGCAATTCTGAAATTTTTTGCTTTTTCCTGCTCCTCTTAGCATAATAAAGAAGATTCAAAGAGAGTGAGATGCCAGCTCCTTTCATTCAGTCAGTAGCTTCAATCATTTCTGGACGTTTTTCAATGGCAAAAATCAATGAATATTGTAAATGCACAAACAGTAATTTCTCCGCATTGCAAGGTGCAATTCTGAAATTTTTTGCTTTTTCCTGCTCCTCTTAGCATGATAAAGAAGATTCAAAGAGAGTGAGATGCCAGCTCCTTTCATTCAGTCAGTACCTTCAATCATTTCTGGACGTTTTTCAATGGCAAAAATCAATGAATATTGTAAATGCACAAACAGTAATTTCTCCGCATTGCAAGGTGCAATTCTGAAATTTTTTGCTTTTTCCCGCTCCTCTTAGCATGATAAAGATTCAAAGAGAGTGAGGTGCCAGCTCCTTTCATTCAGTCAGTAGCTTCAAACATTTCTGGTATATGAATAACATGTTTTTCAATGGCAAAAATCAATGAATATTGTAAATGCACAAACAGTAATTTCTCCGCATTGCAAGGTGCAATTCTGAAATTTTTTGCTTTTTCCTGCTCCTCTTAGCATGATAAAGAAGATTCAAAGAGAGTGAGATGCCAGCTCCTTTCATTCAGTCAGTAGCTTCAAACATTTCTGGTATATGAATAACATGATGTTTTTCAATGGCAAAAATCAATGAATATTGTAAATGCACAAACAGTAATTTCTCCGCATTGCAAGGTGCAATTCTGAAATTTTTTGCTTTTTCCTGCTCCTCTTAGCATGATAAAGAAGATTCAAAGAGAGTGAGATGCCAGCTCCTTTCATTCAGTCAGTAGCTTCAATCATTTCTGGATGTTTTTCAATGGCAAAAATCAATGAATATTGTAAATGCACAAACTGTAATTTCTCCGCATTGCAAGGTGCAATTCTGAAATTTTTTGCTTTTTCCTGCTCCTCTTAGCATGATAAAGAAGATTCAAGGAGAGTGAGATGCCAGCTCCTTTCATTCAGTCAGTAGCTTCAATCATTTCTGGACGTTTTTCAATGGCAAAAATCAATGAATATTGTAAATGCACAAACAGTAATTTCTCCGCATTGCAAAGTGCAATTCTGAAATTTTTTGCTTTTTCCTGCTCCTCTTAGCATGATAAAGAAGATTCAAAGAGAGTGAGATGCCAGCTCCTTTCATTCAGTCAGTACCTTCAATCATTTCTGGACGTTTTTCAATGGCAAAAATCAATGAAAATTGTAAATGCACAAACAGTAATTTCTCCGCATTGCAAGGTGCGATTCTGAAATTTTTTGCTTTTTCCTGCTCATCTTAGCATGATAAAGAAGATTCAAAGAGAGTGAGATGCCAGCTCCTTTCATTCAGTCAGTAGCTTCAAACATTTCTGGTATATGAATAACATGATGTTTTTCAATGGCAAAAATCAATGAATATTGTAAATGCACAAACAGTAATTTCTCCGCATTGCAAGGTGCAAGTCTGAAATTTTTTGCTTTTTCCTGCTCCTCTTAGCATGATAAAGAAGATTCAAAGAGAGTGAGATGCCAGCTCCTTTCATTCAGTCAGTAGCTTCAAACATTTCTGGTATATGAATAACATGATGTTTTACAATGGCAAAAATCAATGAATATTGTAAATGCACAAACAGTAATTTCTCCGCATTGCAAGGTGCAATTCTGAAATTTTTTGCTTTTTCCTGCTCCTCTTAGCATGATAAAGAAGATTCAAAGAGAGTGAGATGCCAGCTCCTTTCATTCAGTCAGTAGCTTCAAACATTTCTGGTATATGAATAACATGATGTTTTTCAATGGCAAAAATCAATGAATATTGTAAATGCACAAACAGTAATTTCTCCGCATTGCAAGGTGCAATTCTGAAATTTTTTGCTTTTTCCTGCTCCTCTTAGCATGATAAAGAAGATTCAAAGAGAGTGAGATGCCAGCTCCTTTCATTCAGTCAGTAGCTTCAATCATTTCTGGATGTTTTTCAATGGCAAAAATCAATGAATATTGTAAATGCACAAACAGTAATTTCTCGGCATTGCAAGGTGCAATTCTGAAATTTTTTGCTTTTTCCTGCTCCTCTTAGCATGATAAAGAAGATTCAAAGAGAGTGAGATGTCAGCTCCTTTCATTCAGTCAGTAGCTTCAAACATTTCTGGTATATGAATAACATGATGTTTTTCAATGGCAAAAATCAATGAATTTTGTAAATGCACAAACAGTAATTTCTCCGCATTGCAAGGTGCAATTCTGAAATTTTTTGCTTTTTCCTGCTCCTCTTAGCATGATAAAGAAGATTCAAAGAGAGTGAGATGCCAGTTCCTTTCATTCAGTCAGTAGCTTCAATCATTTCTGGACGTTTTTCAATGGCAAAAATCAATGAATATTGTAAATGCACAAACAGTAATTTCTCCGCATTGCAAGGTGCAATTCTGAAATTTTTTGCTTTTTCCTGCTCCTCTTAGCATGATAAAGAAGATTCAAAGAGAGTGAGATGCCAGCTCCTTTCATTCAGTCAGTATCTTCAATCATTTCTGGTATATGAATAACATGATGTTTTTCAATGGCAAAAATCAATGAATATTGTAAATGCACAAACAGTAATTTCTCCGCATTGCAAGGTGCAATTCTGAAATTTTTTGCTTTTTCCTGCTCCTCTTAGCATGATAAAGAAGATTCAAAGAGAGTGAGATGCCAGCTCCTTTCATTCAGTCAGTAGCTTCAATCATTTCTGGACGTTTTTCAATGGCAAAAATCAATGAATATTGTAAATGCACAAACAGTAATTTCTCCGCATTGCAAGGTGCAATTCTGAAATTTTTTGCTTTTTCCTGCTCCTCTTAGCATGATAAACAAGATTCAAAGAGAGTGAGATGCCAGCTCCTTTCATTCAGTCAGTAGCTTCAATCATTTCTGGACGTTTTTCAATGGCAAAAATCAATGAATATTGTAAATGCACAAACAGTAATTTCTCCGCATTGCAAGGTGCAATTCTGAAATTTTTTGCTTTTTCCTGCTCCTCTTAGCATGATAAAGAAGATTCAAAGAGAGTGAGATGCCAGCTCCTTTCATTCAGTCAGTAGCTTCAAACATTTCTGGTATATGAATAACATGATGTTTTTCAATGGCAAAAATCAATGAATATTGTAAATGCACAAACAGTAATTTCTCCGCATTGCAAGGTGCAAGTCTGAAATTTTTTGCTTTTTCCTGCTCCTCTTAGCATGATAAAGAAGATACAAAGAGAGTGAGATGCCAGCTACTTTCATTCAGTCAGTAGCTTCAATCATTTCTGGATGTTTTTCAATGGTAAAAATCAATGAATATTGTAAATGCACAAACAGTAATTTCTCCACATTGCAAGGTGCAATTCTGAAATTTTTTGCTTTTTCCTGCTCCTCTTAGCATGATAAAGAAGATTCAAAGAGAGTGAGATGCCAGCTCCTTTCATTCAGTCAGTAGCTTCAAACATTTCTGGTATATGAATAACATGATGTTTTTCAATGGCAAAAATCAATGAATATTGTAAATGCACAAACAGTAATTTCTCTGCATTGCAAGGTGCAATTCTGAAATTTTTTGCTTTTTCCTGCTCCTCTTAGCATGATAAAGAAGATTCAAAGAGAGTGAGATGCCAGCTACTTTCATTCAGTCAGTAGCTTCAATCATTTCTGGATGTTTTTCAATGGTAAAAATCAATGAATATTGTAAATGCACAAACAGTAATTTCTCCACATTGCAAGGTGCAATTCTGAAATTTTTTGCTTTTTCCTGCTCCTCTTAGCATGATAAAGAAGATTCAAAGAGAGTGAGATGCCAGCTCCTTTCATTCAGTCAGTAGCTTCAAACATTTCTGGTATATGAATAACATGATGTTTTTCAATGGCAAAAATCAATGAATATTGTAAATGCACAAACAGTAATTTCTCCGCATTGCAAGGTGCAATTCTGAAATTTTTTGCTTTTTCCTGCTCCTCTTAGCATGATAAAGAAGATTCAAAGAGAGTGAGATGCCAGCTCCTTTCATTCAGTCAGTAGCTACAAACATTTCTGGTATATGAATAACATGATGTTTTTCAATGGCAAAAATCAATGAATATTGTAAATGCACAAACAGTAATTTCTCCGCATTGCAAGGTGCAATTCTGAAATTTTTTGCTTTTTCCTGCTCCTCTTAGCATGATAAAGAATATTCAAAGAGAGTGAGATGCCAGCTCCTTTCATTCAGTCAGTAGCTTCAATCATTTCTGGATGTTTTTCAATGGCAAAAATCAATGAATATTGTAAATGCACAAACTGTAATTTCTCCGCATTGCAAGGTGCAATTCTGAAATTTTTTGTTTTTTCCTGCTCCTCTTAGCATGATAAAGAAGATTCAAAGAGAGTGAGATGCCAGCTCCTTTCATTCAGTCAGTAGCTTCAATCATTTCTGGACGTTTTTCAATGGCAAAAATCAATGAATATTGTAAATGCACAAACAGTAATTTCTCCGCATTGCAAGGTGCAATTCTGAAATTTTTTGCTTTTTCCTGCTCCTCTTAGCATGATAAAGAAGATTCAAAGAGAGTGAGATGCCAGCTTCTTTCATTCAGTCAGTACCTTCAATCATTTCTGGATGTTTTTCAATGGCAAAAATCAATGAATATTGTAAATGCACAAACAGTAATTTCTCCGCATTGCAAGGTGCAATTCTGAAATTTTTTGCTTTTTCCCGCTCCTCTTAGCATGATAAAGAAGATTCAAAGAGAGTGAGGTGCCAGCTCCTTTCATTCAGTCAGTAGCTTCAAACATTTCTGGTATATGAATAACATGTTTTTCAATGGCAAAAATCAATGAATATTGTAAATGCACAAACAGTAATTTCTCCGCATTGCAAGGTGCAATTCTGAAATTTTTTGATTTTTCCTGCTCCTCTTAGCATGATAAAGAAGATTCAAAGAGAGTGAGATGCCAGCTCCTTTCATTCAGTCAGTAGCTTCAATCATTTCTGGACGTTTTTCAATGGCAAAAATCAATGAATATTGTAAATGCACAAACAGTAATTTCTCCGCATTGCAAGGTGCAATTCTGAAATTTTTTGCTTTTTCCTGCTCCTCTTAGCATGATAAAGAAGATTCAAAGAGAGTGAGATGCCAGCTCCTTTCATTCAGTCAGTAGCTTCAAACATTTCTGGTATATGAATAACATGATGTTTTTCAATGGCAAAAATCAATGAATATTGTAAATGCACAAACAGTAATTTCTCCGCATTGCAAGGTGCAATTCTGAAATTTTTTGCTTTTTCCTGCTCCTCTTAGCATGATAAAGAAGATTCAAAGAGAGTGAGATGCCAGCTCCTTTCATTCAGTCAGTAGCTTCAAACATTTCTGGTATATGAATAACATGATGTTTTTCAATGGCAAAAATCAATGAATATTGTAAATGCACAAACAGTAATTTCTCCGCATTGCAAGGTGCAATTCTGAAATTTTTTGCTTTTTCCTGCTCCTCTTAGCATGATAAAGAAGATTCAAAGAGAGTGAGATGCCAGCTCCTTTCATTCAGTCAGTAGCTTCAATCATTTCTGGACGTTTTTCAATGGCAAAAATCAATGAATATTGTAAATGCACAAACAGTAATTTCTCCGCATTGCAAGGTGCAATTCTGAAATTTTTTGCTTTTTCCTGCTCCTCTTAGCATGATAAAGAAGATTCAAAGAGAGTGAGATGCCAGCTCCTTTCATTCAGTCAGTAGCTTCAATCATTTCTGGACGTTTTTCAATGGCAAAAATCAATGAATATTGTAAATGCACAAACAGTAATTTCTCCGCATTGCAAGGTGCAATTCTGAAATTTTTTGCTTTTTCCTGCTCCTCTTAGCATGATAAAGAAGATTCAAAGAGAGTGAGATGCCAGCTCCTTTCATTCAGTCAGTAGCTTCAATCATTTCTGGACGTTTTTCAATGGCAAAAATCAATGAATATTGTAAATGCACAAACAGTAATTTCTCCGCATTGCAAGGTGCAATTCTGAAATTTTTTGCTTTTTCCTGCTCCTCTTAGCATGATAAAGAAGATTCAAAGAGAGTGAGATGCCAGCTCCTTTCATTCAGTCAGTAGCTTCAATCATTTCTGGACGTTTTTCAATGGCAAAAATCAATGAATATTGTAAATGCACAAACAGTAATTTCTCCGCATTGCAAGGTGCAATTCTGAAATTTTTTGCTTTTTCCTGCTCCTCTTAGCATGACAAAGAAGATTCAAAGAGAGTAAGATGCCAGCTCCTTTCATTCAGTCAGTAGCTTCAATCATTTCTGGTATATGAATAACATGATGTTTTTCAATGGCAAAAATCAATGAATATTGTAAATGCACAAACAGTAATTTCTCCGCATTGCAAGGTGCAATTCTGAAATTTTTTGCTTTTTCCTGCTCCTCTTAGCATGATAAAGAAGATTCAAAGAGAGTGAGATGCCAGCTCCTTTCATTCAGTCAGTAGCTTCAATCATTTCTGGACGTTTTTCAATGGCAAAAATCAATGAATATTGTAAATGCACAAACAGTAATTTCTCCGCATTGCAAGGTGCAATTCTGAAATTTTTTGCTTTTTCCTGCTCCTCTTAGCATGATAAAGAAGATTCAAAGAGAGTGAGATGCCAGCTCCTTTCATTCAGTCAGTAGCTTCAATCATTTCTGGACGTTTTTCAATGGCAAAAATCAATGAATATTGTAAATGCACAAACAGTAATTTCTCCGCATTGCAAGGTGCAATTCTGAAATTTTTTGCTTTTTCCTGCTCCTCTTAGCATGATAAAGAAGATTCAAAGAGAGTGAGATGCCAGCTCCTTTCATTCAGTCAGTAGCTTCAAACATTTCTTGTATATGAATAACATGATGTTTTTCAATGGCAAAAATCAATGAATATTGTAAAAGCACAAACAGTAATTTCTCCGCATTGCAAGGTGCAATTCTGAAATTTTTTGCTTTTTCCTGCTCCTCTTAGCATGATAAAGAAGATTCAAAGAGAGTGAGATGCCAGCTCCTTTCATTCAGTCAGTAACTTCAATCATTTCTGGACGTTTTTCAATGGCAAAAATCAATGAATATTGTAAATGCACAAACAGTAATTTCTCCGCATTGCAAGGTGCAATTCTGAAATTTTTTGCTTTTTCCTGCTCCTCTTAGCATGATAAAGAAGATTCAAAGAGAGTGAGATGCCAGCTCCTTTCATTCAGTCAGTAGCTTCAATAATTTCTGGTATATGAATAACATGATGTTTTTCAATGGCAAAAATCAATGAATATTGTAAAAGCACAAACAGTAATTTCTCCGCATTGCAAGTTGCAATTCTGAAATTTTTTGCTTTTTCCTGCTCCTCTTAGCATGATAAAGAAGATTCAAAGAGAGTGAGATGCCAGCTCCTTTCATTCAGTCAGTAGCTTCAATCATTTCTGGACGTTTTTCAATGGCAAAAATCAATGAATATTGTAAATGCACAAACAGTAATTTCTCCGCATTGCAAGGTGCAATTCTGAAATTTTTTGCTTTTTCCTGCTCCTCTTAGCATGATAAAGAAGATTCAAAGAGAGTGAGATGCCAGCTCCTTTCATTCAGTCAGTAGCTTCAATCATTTCTGGACATTTTTCAATGGCAAAAATCAATGAATATTGTAAATGCACAAACAGTAATTTCTCCGCATTGCAAGGTGCAATTCTGAAATTTTTTGCTTTTTCCTGCTCCTCTTAGCATGATAAAGAAGATTCAAAGAGAGTTAGATGCCAGCTCCTTTCATTCAGTCAGTAGCTTCAAACATTTCTGGTATATGAATAACATGATGTTTTTCAATGGCAAAAATCAATGAATATTGTAAAAGCACAAACAGTAATTTCTCCGCATTGCAAGGTGCAATTCTGAAATTTTTTGCTTTTTCCTGCTCCTCTTAGCATGATAAAGAAGATTCAAAGAGAGTGAGATGCCAGCTCCTTTCATTCAGTCAGTAGCTTCAATCATTTCTGGACGTTTTTCAATGGCAAAAATCAATGAATATTGTAAATGCACAAACAGTAATTTCTCCGCATTGCAAGGTGCAATTCTGAAATTTTTTGCTTTTTCCTGCTCCTCTTAGCATGATAAAGAAGATTCAAAGAGAGTGAGATGCCAGCTCCTTTCATTCAGTCAGTACCTTCAATCATTTCTGGATGTTTTTCAATGGCAAAAATCAATGAATATTGTAAATGCACAAACAGTAATTTCTCCGCATTGCAAGGTGCAATTCTGAAATTTTTTGCTTTTTCCCGCTCCTCTTAGCATGATAAAGAAGATTCAAAGAGAGTGAGGTGCCAGCTCCTTTCATTCAGTCAGTAGCTTCAAACATTTCTGGTATATGAATAACATGTTTTTCAATGGCAAAAATCAATGAATATTGTAAATGCACAAACAGTAATTTCTCCGCATTGCAAGGTGCAATTCTGAAATTTTTTGATTTTTCCTGCTCCTCTTAGCATGATAAAGAAGATTCAAAGAGAGTGAGATGCCAGCTCCTTTCATTCAGTCAGTAGCTTCAATCATTTCTGGACGTTTTTCAATGGCAAAAATCAATGAATATTGTAAATGCACAAACAGTAATTTCTCCGCATTGCAAGGTGCAATTCTGAAATTTTTTGCTTTTTCCTGCTCCTCTTAGCATGATAAAGAAGATTCAAAGAGAGTGAGATGCCAGCTCCTTTCATTCAGTCAGTAGCTTCAATCATTTCTGGACGTTTTTCAATGGCAAAAATCAATGAATATTGTAAATGCACAAACAGTAATTTCTCCGCATTGCAAGGTGCAATTCTGAAATTTTTTGCTTTTTCCTGCTCCTCTTAGCATGATAAAGAAGATTCAAAGAGAGTGAGATGCCAGCTCCTTTCATTCAGTCAGTAGCTTCAAACATTTCTGGTATATGAATAACATGATGTTTTTCAATGGCAAAAATCAATGAATATTGTAAATGCACAAACAGTAATTTCTCCGCATTGCAAGGTGCAAGTCTGAAATTTTTTGCTTTTTCCTGCTCCTCTTAGCATGGTAAAGAAGATTCAAAGAGAGTGAGATGCCAGCTACTTTCATTCAGTCAGTAGCTTCAATCATTTCTGGACGTTTTTCAATGGTAAAAATCAATGAATATTGTAAATGCACAAACAGTAATTTCTCCACATTGCAAGGTGCAATTCTGAATTTTTTTGCTTTTTCCTGCTCCTCTTAGCATGATAAAGAAGATTCAAAGAGAGTGAGATGCCAGCTCCTTTCATTCAGTCAGTAGCTTCAAACATTTCTGGTATATGAATAACATGATGTTTTTCAATGGCAAAAATCAATGAATATTGTAAATGCACAAACAGTAATTTCTCCGCATTGCAAGGTGCAATTCTGAAATTTTTTGCTTTTTCCTGCTCCTCTTAGCATGATAAAGAAGATTCAAAGAGAGTGAGATGCCAGCTCCTTTCATTCAGTCAGTAGCTTCAAACATTTCTGGTATATGAATAACATGATGTTTTTCAATGGCAAAAATCAATGAATATTGTAAATGCACAAACAGTAATTTCTCCGCATTGCAAGGTGCAATTCTGAAATTTTTTGCTTTTTCCTGCTCCTCTTAGCATGATAAAGAAGTTTCAAAGAGAGTGAGATGCCAGCTCCTTTCATTCAGTCAGTAGCTTCAATCATTTCTGGACGTTTTTCAATGGCAAAAATCAATGAATATTGTAAATGCACAAACAGTAATTTCTCCGCATTGCAAGGTGCAATTCTGAAATTTTTTGCTTTTTCCTGCTCCTCTTAGCATGATAAAGAAGATTCAAAGAGAGTGAGATGCCAGCTCCTTTCATTCAGTCAGTAGCTTCAATCATTTCTGGACGTTTTTCAATGGCAAAAATCAATGAATATTGTAAATGCACAAACAGTAATTTCTCCGCATTGCAAGGTGCAATTCTGAAATTTTTTGCTTTTTCCTGCTCCTCTTAGCATGATAAAGAAGATTCAAAGAGAGTGAGATGCCAGCTCCTTTCATTCAGTCAGTAGCTTCAAACATTTCTGGTATATGAATAACATGATGTTTTTCAATGGCAAAAATCAATGAATATTGTATATGCACAAACAGTAATTTCTCCGCATTGCAAGGTGCAATTCTGAAATTTTTTGCTTTTTCCTGCTCCTCTTAGCATGATAAAGAAGATTCAAAGAGAGTGAGATGCCAGCTCCTTTCATTCAGTCAGTAGCTTCAATCATTTCTGGACGTTTTTCAATGGCAAAAATCAATGAATATTGTAAATGCACAAACAGTAATTTCTCCGCATTGCAAGGTGCAATTCTGAAATTTTTTGCTTTTTCCTGCTCCTCTTAGCATGATAAAGAAGATTCAAAGAGAGTGAGATGCCAGCTCCTTTCATTCAGTCAGTAGCTTCAATCATTTCTGGACGTTTTTCAATGGCAAAAATCAATGAATATTGTAAATGCACAAACAGTAATTTCTCCGCATTGCAAGGTGCAATTCTGAAATTTTTTGCTTTTTCCTGCTCCTCTTAGCATGACAAAGAAGATTCAAAGAGAGTAAGATGCCAGCTCCTTTCATTCAGTCAGTAGCTTCAATCATTTCTGGTATATGAATAACATGATGTTTTTCAATGGCAAAAATCAATGAATATTGTAAATGCACAAACAGTAATTTCTCCGCATTGCAAGGTGCAATTCTGAAATTTTTTGCTTTTTCCTGCTCCTCTTAGCATGATAAAGAAGATTCAAAGAGAGTGAGATGCCAGCTCCTTTCATTCAGTCAGTAGCTTCAATCATTTCTGGACGTTTTTCAATGGCAAAAATCAATGAATATTGTAAATGCACAAACAGTAATTTCTCCGCATTGCAAGGTGCAATTCTGAAATTTTTTGCTTTTTCCTGCTCCTCTTAGCATGATAAAGAAGATTCAAAGAGAGTGAGATGCCAGCTCCTTTCATTCAGTCAGTAGCTTCAAACATTTCTTGTATATGAATAACATGATGTTTTTCAATGGCAAAAATCAATGAATATTGTAAAAGCACAAACAGTAATTTCTCCGCATTGCAAGGTGCAATTCTGAAATTTTTTGCTTTTTCCTGCTCCTCTTAGCATGATAAAGAAGATTCAAAGAGAGTGAGTTGCCAGCTCCTTTCATTCAGTCAGTAGTTTCAATCATTTCTTGACGTTTTTCAATGGCAAAAATCAATGAATATTGTAAATGCACAAACAGTAATTTCTCCGCATTGCAAGGTGCAATTCTGAAATTTTTTGCTTTTTCCTGCTCCTCTTAGCATGATAAAGAAGATTCAAAGAGAGTGAGATGCCAGCTCCTTTCATT
This sequence comes from Phyllobates terribilis, assembly GCF_046119375.1. Lineage (NCBI taxonomy): Eukaryota > Metazoa > Chordata > Amphibia > Anura > Dendrobatidae > Phyllobates > Phyllobates terribilis. The sequence goes on from NW_027364414.1 coordinate 135,502, forward strand.
CAGTCAGTAGCTTCAATCATTTCTGGTATATGAATAACATGATGTTTTTCAATGGCAAAAATCAATGAATATTGTAAATGCACAAACAGTAATTTCTCCGCATTGCAAGTTGCAATTCTGAAATTTTTTGCTTTTTCCTGCTCCTCTTAGCATGATAAAGAAGATTCAAAGAGAGTGAGATGCCAGCTCCTTTCATTCAGTCAGTAGCTTCAATCATTTCTGGACGTTTTTCAATGGCAAAAATCAATGAATATTGTAAATGCACAAACAGTAATTTCTCCGCATTGCAAGGTGCAATTCTGAAATTTTTTGCTTTTTCCTGCTCCTCTTAGCATGATAAAGAAGATTCAAAGAGAGTGAGATGCCAGCTCCTTTCATTCAGTCAGTAGCTTCAATCATTTCTGGACGTTTTTCAATGGCAAAAATCAATGAATATTGTAAATGCACAAACAGTAATTTCTCCGCATTGCAAGGTGCAATTCTGAAATTTTTTGCTTTTTCCTGCTCCTCTTAGCATGATAAAGAAGATTCAAAGAGAGTTAGATGCCAGCTCCTTTCATTCAGTCAGTAGCTTCAAACATTTCTGGTATATGAATAACATGATGTTTTTCAATGGCAAAAATCAATGAATATTGTAAAAGCACAAACAGTAATTTCTCCGCATTGCAAGGTGCAATTCTGAAATTTTTTGCTTTTTCCTGCTCCTCTTAGCATGATAAAGAAGATTCAAAGAGAGTGAGATGCCAGCTCCTTTCATTCAGTCAGTAGCTTCAATCATTTCTGGACGTTTTTCAATGGCAAAAATCAATGAATATTGTAAATGCACAAACAGTAATTTCTCCGCATTGCAAGGTGCAATTCTGAAATTTTTTGCTTTTTCCTGCTCCTCTTAGCATGATAAAGAAGATTCAAAGAGAGTGAGATGCCAGCTCCTTTCATTCAGTCAGTAGCTTCAATCATTTCTGGTATATGAATAACATGATGTTTTTCAATGGCAAAAATCAATGAATATTGTAAATGCACAAACAGTAATTTCTCCACATTGCAAGGTGCAATTCTGAAATTTTTTGCTTTTTCCTGCTCCTCTTAGCATGATAAAGAAGATTCAAAGAGAGTGAGATGCCAGCTCCTTTCATTCAGTCAGTAGCTTCAATCATTTCTGGACGTTTTTCAATGGCAAAAATCAATGAATATTGTAAATGCACAAACAGTAATTTCTCCGCATTGCAAGGTGCAATTCTGAAATTTTTTGCTTTTTCCTGCTCCTCTTAGCATGATAAAGAATATTCAAAGAGAGCGAGATGCCAGCTCCTTTCATTCAGTCAGTAGCTTCAATCATTTCTGGTATATGAATAACATGATGTTTTTCAATGGCAAAAATCAATGAATATTGTAAATGCACAAACAGTAATTTCTCCGCATTGCAAGGTGCAATTCTGAAATTTTTTGCTTTTTCCTGCTCCTCTTAGCATGATAAAGAAGATTCAAAGAGAGTGAGATGCCAGCTCCTTTCATTCAGTCAGTAGCTTCAATCATTTCTGGACGTTTTTCAATGGCAAAAATCAATGAATATTGTAAATGCACAAACAGTAATTTCTCCGCATTGCAAGGTGCAATTCTGAAATTTTTTGCTTTTTCCTGCTCCTCTTAGCATGATAAAGAAGATTCAGAGAGAGTGAGATGCCAGCTCCTTTCATTCAGTCAGTAGCTTCAAACATTTCTGGTATATGAATAACATGATGTTTTTCAATGGCAAAAATCAATGAATATTGTAAATGCACAAACAGTAATTTCTCCGCATTGCAAGGTGCAATTCTGAAATTTTTTGCTTTTTCCTGCTCCTCTTAGCATGATAAAGAAGATTCAAAGAGAGTGAGATGCCAGCTCCTTTCATTCAGTCAGTAGCTTCAATCATTTCTGGACGTTTTTCAATGGCAAAAATCAATGAATATTGTAAATGCACAAACAGTAATTTCTCCGCATTGCAAGGTGCAATTCTGAAATTTTTTGCTTTTTCCTGCTCCTCTTAGCATGATAAAGAAGATTCAAAGAGAGTGAGATGCCAGCTCCTTTCATTCAGTCAGTAGCTTCAATCATTTCTGGTATATGAATAACATGATGTTTTTCAATGGCAAAAATCAATGAATATTGTAAATGCACAAACAGTAATTTCTCCGCATTGCAAGGTGCAATTCTGAAATTTTTTGCTTTTTCCTGCTCCTCTTAGCATGATAAAGAAGATTCAAAGAGAGTGAGATGCCAGCTCCTTTCATTCAGTCAGTAGCTTCAAACATTTCTGGTATATGAATAACATGATGTTTTTCAATGGCAAAAATCAATGAATATTGTAAATGCACAAACAGTAATGATAAAGAAGATTCAAAGAGAGTGAGATGCCAGCTCCTTTCATTCAGTCAGTAGCTTCAATCATTTCTGGTATATGAATAACATGATGTTTTTCAATGGCAAAAATCAATGAATATTGTAAATGCACAAACAGTAATTTCTCCGCATTGCAAGTTGCAATTCTGAAATTTTTTGCTTTTTCCTGCTCCTCTTAGCATGATAAAGAAGATTCAAAGAGAGTGAGATTCCAGCTCCTTTCATTCAGTCAGTAGCTTCAATCATTTCTGGACGTTTTTCAATGGCAAAAGTCAATGAATATTGTAAATGCACAAACAGTAATTTCTCCGCATTGCAAGGTGCAATTCTGAAATTTTTTGCTTTTTCCTGCTCCTCTTAGCATGATAAAGAAGATTCAAAGAGAGTGAGATGCCAGCTCCTTTCATTCAGTCAGTAGCTTCAATCATTTCTGGACGTTTTTCAATGGCAAAAATCAATGAATATTGTAAATGCACAAACAGTAATTTCTCCGCATTGCAAGATGCAATTCTGAAATTTTTTGCTTTTTCCTGCTCCTCTTAGCATGATAAAGAAGATTCAAAGAGAGTGAGATGCCAGCTCCTTTCATTCAGTCAGTAGCTTCAATCATTTCTGGACGTTTTTCAATGGCAAAAATCAATGAATATTGTAAATGCACAAACAGTAATTTCTCCGCATTGCAAGGTGCAATTCTGAAATTTTTTGCTTTTTCCTGCTCCTCTTAGCATGATAAAGAAGATTCAAAGAGAGTGAGATGCCAGCTCCTTTCATTCAGTCAGTAGCTTCAATCATTTCTGGTATATGAATAACATGATGTTTTTCAATGGCAAAAATCAATGAATATTGTAAATGCACAAACAGTAATTTCTCCGCATTGCAAGGTGCAATTCTGAAATTTTTTGCTTTTTCCTGCTCCTCTTAGCATGATAAAGAAGATTCAAAGAGAGTGAGATGCCAGCTCCTTTCATTCAGTCAGTAGCTTCAATCATTTCTGGACGTTTTTCAATGGCAAAAATCAATGAATATTGTAAATGCACAAACTGTAATTTCTCCGCATTGCAAGGTGCAATTCTGAAATTTTTTGCTTTTTCCTGCTCCTCTTAGCATGATAAAGAAGATTCAAAGAGAGTGAGATGCCAGCTCCTTTCATTCAGTCAGTAGCTTCAGTCATTTCTGGACGTTTTTCAATGGCAAAAATCAATGAATATTGTAAATGCACAAACAGTAATTTCTCCGCATTGCAAGGTGCAATTCTGAAATTTTTTGCTTTTTCCTGCTCCTCTTAGCATGGTAAAGAAGATTCAAAGAGAGTGAGATGCCAGCTCCTTTCATTCAGTCAGTAGCTTCAATCATTTCTGGTATATGAATAACATGATGTTTTTCAATGGCAAAAATCAATGAATATTGTAAATGCACAAACAGTAATTTCTCCGCATTGCAAGGTGCAATTCTGAAATTTTTTGCTTTTTCCTGCTCCTCTTAGCATGATAAAGAAGATTCAAAGAGAGTGAGATGCCAGCTCCTTTCATTCAGTCAGTAGCTTCAATCATTTCTGGACGTTTTTCAATGGCAAAAATCAATGAATATTGTAAATGCACAAACAGTAATTTCTCCGCATTGCAAGGTGCAATTCTGAAATTTTTTGCTTTTTCCTGCTCCTCTTAGCATGATAAAGAAGATTCAAAGAGAGTGAGATACCAGCTCCTTTCATTCAGTCAGTAGCTTCAATCATTTCTGGTATATGAATAACATGATGTTTTTCAATGGCAAAAATCAATGAATATTGTAAATGCACAAACAGTAATTTCTCCGCATTGCAAGTTGCAATTCTGAAATTTTTTGCTTTTTCCTGCTCCTCTTAGCATGATAAAGAAGATTCAAAGAGAGTGAGATTCCAGCTCCTTTCATTCAGTCAGTAGCTTCAATCATTTCTGGACGTTTTTCAATGGCAAAAATCAATGAATATTGTAAATGCACAAACAGTAATTTCTCCGCATTGCAAGGTGCAATTCTGAAATTTTTTGCTTTTTCCTGCTCCTCTTAGCATGATAAAGAAGATTCAAAGAGAGTGAGATGCCAGCTCCTTTCATTCAGTCAGTAGCTTCAATCATTTCTGGACGTTTTTCAATGGCAAAAATCAATGAATATTGTAAATGCACAAACAGTATTTTCTCCGCATTGCAAGATGCAATTCTGAAATTTTTTGCTTTTTCCTGCTCCTCTTAGCATGATAAAGAAGATTCAAAGAGAGTGAGATGCCAGCTCCTTTCATTCAGTCAGCAGCTTCAATCATTTCTGGACGTTTTTCAATGGCAAAAATCAATGAATATTGTAAATGCACAAACAGTAATTTCTCCGCATTGCAAGGTGCAATTCTGAAATTTTTTGCTTTTTCCTGCTCCTCTTAGCATGATAAAGAAGATTCAAAGAGAGTGAGATGCCAGCTCCTTTCATTCAGTCAGTAGCTTCAATCATTTCTGGTATATGAATAACATGATGTTTTTCAATGGCAAAAATCAATGAATATTGTAAATGCACAAACAGTAATTTCTCCGCATTGCAAGGTGCAATTCTGAAATTTTTTGCTTTTTCCTGCTCCTCTTAGCATGATAAAGAAGATTCAAAGAGAGTGAGATGCCAGCTCCTTTCATTCAGTCAGTAGCTTCAATCATTTCCGGACGTTTTTCAATGGCAAAAATCAATGAATATTGTAAATGCACAAACTGTAATTTCTCCGCATTGCAAGGTGCAATTCTGAAATTTTTTGCTTTTTCCTGCTCCTCTTAGCATGATAAAGAAGATTCAAAGAGAGTGAGATGCCAGCTCCTTTCATTCAGTCAGTAGCTTCAGTCATTTCTGGACGTTTTTCAATGGCAAAAATCAATGAATATTGTAAATGCACAAACAGTAATTTCTCCGCATTGCAAGGTGCAATTCTGAAATTTTTTGCTTTTTCCTGCTCCTCTTAGCATGATAAAGAAGATTCAAAGAGAGTGAGATGCCAGCTCCTTTCATTCAGTCAGTAGCTTCAAACATTTCTGGTATAAACATTTCTGGACGTTTTTCAATGGCAAAAATCAATGAATATTGTAAAAGCACAAACAGTAATATCTCCACATTGCAAGGTGCAATTCTGAAATTTTTTGCTTTTTCCTGCTAATCCTAGCATGATAAAGAAGATTCAAATAGAGTGAGATGCCAGCTCCTTTCATTCAGTCAGTAGCTTCAAACATTTCTGGACGTTTTTCAATGGCAAAAATCAATGAATATTGTAAATGCACAAACTGTAATTTCTCCGCATTGCAAGGTGCAATTCTGAAATTTTTTGCTTTTTCCTGCTCCTCTTAGCATGATAAAGAAGATTCAAAGAGAGTGAGATGCCAGCTCCTTTCATTCAGTCAGTAGCTTCAGTCATTTCTGGACGTTTTTCAATGGCAAAAATCAATGAATATTGTAAATGCACAAACAGTAATTTCTCCGCATTGCAAGGTGCAATTCTGAAATTTTTTGCTTTTTCCTGCTCCTCTTAGCATGGTAAAGAAGATTCAAAGAGAGTGAGATGCCAGCTCCTTTCATTCAGTCAGTAGCTTCAATCATTTCTGGTATATGAATAACATGATGTTTTTCAATGGCAAAAATCAATGAATATTGTAAATGCACAAACAGTAATTTCTCCGCATTGCAAGGTGCAATTCTGAAATTTTTTGCTTTTTCCTGCTCCTCTTAGCATGATAAAGAAGATTCAAAGAGAGTGAGATGCCAGCTCCTTTCATTCAGTCAGTAGCTTCAATCATTTCTGGACGTTTTTCAATGGCAAAAATCAATGAATATTGTAAATGCACAAACAGTAATTTCTCCGCATTGCAAGGTGCAATTCTGAAATTTTTTGCTTTTTCCTGCTCCTCTTAGCATGATAAAGAAGATTCAAAGAGAGTGAGATGCCAGCTCCTTTCATTCAGTCAGTAGCTTCAATCATTTCTGGTATATGAATAACATGATGTTTTTCAATGGCAAAAATCAATGAATATTGTAAATGCACAAACAGTAATTTCTCCGCATTGCAAGTTGCAATTCTGAAATTTTTTGCTTTTTCCTGCTCCTCTTAGCATGATAAAGAAGATTCAAAGAGAGTGAGATTCCAGCTCCTTTCATTCAGTCAGTAGCTTCAATCATTTCTGGACGTTTTTCAATGGCAAAAATCAATGAATATTGTAAATGCACAAACAGTAATTTCTCCGCATTGCAAGGTGCAATTCTGAAATTTTTTGCTTTTTCCTGCTCCTCTTAGCATGATAAAGAAGATTCAAAGAGAGTGAGATGCCAGCTCCTTTCATTCAGTCAGTAGCTTCAATCATTTCTGGACGTTTTTCAATGGCAAAAATCAATGAATATTGTAAATGCACAAACAGTATTTTCTCCGCATTGCAAGATGCAATTCTGAAATTTTTTGCTTTTTCCTGCTCCTCTTAGCATGATAAAGAAGATTCAAAGAGAGTGAGATGCCAGCTCCTTTCATTCAGTCAGCAGCTTCAATCATTTCTGGACGTTTTTCAATGGCAAAAATCAATGAATATTGTAAATGCACAAACAGTAATTTCTCCGCATTGCAAGGTGCAATTCTGAAATTTTTTGCTTTTTCCTGCTCCTCTTAGCATGATAAAGAAGATTCAAAGAGAGTGAGATGCCAGCTCCTTTCATTCAGTCAGTAGCTTCAATCATTTCTGGTATATGAATAACATGATGTTTTTCAATGGCAAAAATCAATGAATATTGTAAATGCACAAACAGTAATTTCTCCGCATTGCAAGGTGCAATTCTGAAATTTTTTGCTTTTTCCTGCTCCTCTTAGCATGATAAAGAAGATTCAAAGAGAGTGAGATGCCAGCTCCTTTCATTCAGTCAGTAGCTTCAATCATTTCCGGACGTTTTTCAATGGCAAAAATCAATGAATATTGTAAATGCACAAACTGTAATTTCTCCGCATTGCAAGGTGCAATTCTGAAATTTTTTGCTTTTTCCTGCTCCTCTTAGCATGATAAAGAAGATTCAAAGAGAGTGAGATGCCAGCTCCTTTCATTCAGTCAGTAGCTTCAGTCATTTCTGGACGTTTTTCAATGGCAAAAATCAATGAATATTGTAAATGCACAAACAGTAATTTCTCCGCATTGCAAGGTGCAATTCTGAAATTTTTTGCTTTTTCCTGCTCCTCTTAGCATGATAAAGAAGATTCAAAGAGAGTGAGATGCCAGCTCCTTTCATTCAGTCAGTAGCTTCAAACATTTCTGGTATAAACATTTCTGGACGTTTTTCAATGGCAAAAATCAATGAATATTGTAAAAGCACAAACAGTAATATCTCCACATTGCAAGGTGCAATTCTGAAATTTTTTGCTTTTTCCTGCTAATCCTAGCATGATAAAGAAGATTCAAATAGAGTGAGATGCCAGCTCCTTTCATTCAGTCAGTAGCTTCAAACATTTCTGGACGTTTTTCAATGGCAAAATTCAATGAATATTGTAAATGCACAAACAGTAATATCTCCACATTGCCAGGTGCAATTCTGAAATTTTTTGCTTTTTCCTGCTAATCCTAGCATGATAAAAAAGATTCAAAGAGAGTGAGATGCCAGCTCCTTTCATTCAGTCAGTAGCTTCAATCATTTCTGGACGTTTTTCAATGGCAAAAATCAATGAATATTGTAAATGCACAAACAGTAATTTCTCCGCATTGCAAGGTGCAATTCTGAAATTTTTTGCTTTTTCCTGCTCCTCTTAGCATGATAAAGAAGATTCAAAGAGAGTGAGATGCCAGCTCCTTTCATTCAGTCAGTAGCTTCAATCATTTCTGGACGTTTTTCAATGGCAAAAATCAATGAATATTGTAAATGCACAAACAGTAATTTCTCCGCATTGCAAGGTGCAATTCTGAAATTTTTTGCTTTTTCCTGCTCCTCTTAGCATGATAAAGAAGATTCAAAGAGAGTGAGATGCCAGCTCCTTTCATTCAGTCAGTAGCTTCAATCATTTCTGGTATATGAATAACATGATGTTTTTCAATGGCAAAAATCAATGAATATTGTAAATGCACAAACAGTAATTTCTCCGCATTGCAAGGTGCAATTCTGAAATTTTTTGCTTTTTCCTGCTCCTCTTAGCATGATAAAGAAGATTCAAAGAGAGTGAGATGCCAGCTCCTTTCATTCAGTCAGTAGCTTCAATCATTTCTGGACGTTTTTCAATGGCAAAAATCAATGAATATTGTAAATGCACAAACAGTAATTTCTCCGCATTGCAAGATGCAATTCTGAAATTTTTTGGTTTTTCCTGCTCCTCTTAGCATGATAAAGAAGATTCAAAGAGAGTGAGATGCCAGCTCCTTTCATTCAGTCAGTAGCTTCAGTCATTTCTGGACGTTTTTCAATGGCAAAAATCAATGAATATTGTAAATGCACAAACAGTAATTTCTCTGCATTGCAAGGTGCAATTCTGAAATTTTTTGCTTTTTCCTGCTCCTCTTAGCATGATAAAGAAGATTCAAAGAGAGTGAGATGCCAGCTCCTTTCTTTCAGTCAGTAGCTTCAAACATTTCTGGTATAAACATTTCTGGACGTTTTTCAATGGCAAAAATCAATGAATATTGTAAATGCACAAACAGTAATATCTCCACATTGCAAGGTGCAATGCTGAAATTTTTTGCTTTTTCCTGCTAATCCTAGCATGATAAAGAAGATTCAAATAGAGTGAGATGCCAGCTCCTTTCATTCAGTCAGTAGCTTCAAACATTTCTGGACGTTTTTCATTGGCAAAAATCAATGAATATTGTAAATGCACAAACAGTAATATCTCCACATTGCAAGGTGCAATTCTGAAATTTTTTGCTTTTTCCTGCTAATCCTAGCATGATAAAGAAGATTCAAAGAGAGTGAGATGTCAGCTCCTTTCATTCAGTCAGTAGCTTCAAACATTTCTGGTATATGAATAACATGATGTTTTTCAATGGCAAAAATCAATGAATATTGTAAATGCACAAACAGTAATATCTCCACATTGCAAGGTGCAATTCTGAAATTTTTTGCTTTTTCCTGCTAATCCTAGCATGATAAAGAAGATTCAAAGAGAGTGAGATGCCAGCTCCTTTCATTCAGTCAGTAGCTTCAAACATTTCTGGACGTTTTTCAATGGCAAAAATCAATGAATATTGTAAATGCACAAACAGTAATATCTCCACATTGCAAGGTGCAATTCTGAAATTTTTTGCTTTTTCCTGCTACTCCTAGCATGATAAAGAAGATTCAAAGAGAGTGAGATGCCAGCTCCTTTCATTCAGTCAGTAGCTTCAATCATTTCTGGACGTTTTTCAATGGCAAAAATCAATGAATATTGTAAATGCACAAACAGTAATTTCTCCGCATTGCAAGGTGCAATTCTGAATTTTTTTGCTTTTTCCTGCTCCTCTTAGCATGGTAAAGAAGATTCAAAGAGAGTGAGATGCCAGCTCCTTTCATTCAGTCAGTAGCTTCAGTCATTTCTGGACGTTTTTCAATGGCAAAAATCAATGAATATTGTAAATGCACAAAAAGTAATTTCTCCGCATTGCAAGGTGCAATTCTGAAATTTTTTGCTTTTTCCTGCTCCTCTTAGCATGATAAAGAAGATTCAAAGAGAGTGAGATGCCAGCTCCTTTCATTCAGTCAGTAGCTTCAAACATTTCTGGTATAAACATTTCTGGACGTTTTTCAATGGCAAAAATCAATGAATATTGTAAATGCACAAACAGTAATATCTCCACATTGCAAGGTGCAATTCTGAAATTTTTTGCTTTTTCCTGCTAATCCTAGCATGATAAAGAAGATTCAAATAGAGTGAGATGCCAGCTCCTTTCATTCAGTCAGTAGCTTCAAACATTTCTGGACGTTTTTCAATGGCAAAATTCAATGAATATTGTAAATGCACAAACAGTAATATCTCCACATTGCAAGGTGCAATTCTGAAATTTTTTGCTTTTTCCTGCTCCTCTTAGCATGATAAAGAAGATTCAAAGAGAGTGAGATGCCAGCTCCTTTCATTCAGTCAGTAGCTTCAATCATTTCTGGTATATGAATAACATGATGTTTTTCAATGGCAAAAATCAATGAATATTGTAAATGCACAAACAGTAATTTCTCCGCATTGCAAGGTGCAATTCTGAAATTTTTTGCTTTTTCCTGCTCCTCTTAGCATGATAAAGAAGATTCAAAGAGAGTGAGATGCCAGCTCCTTTCATTCAGTCAGTAGCTTCAATCATTTCCGGACGTTTTTCAATGGCAAAAATCAATGAATATTGTAAATGCACAAACTGTAATTTCTCCGCATTGCAAGGTGCAATTCTGAAATTTTTTGCTTTTTCCTGCTCCTCTTAGCATGATAAAGAAGATTCAAAGAGAGTGAGATGCCAGCTCCTTTCATTCAGTCAGTAGCTTCAGTCATTTCTGGACGTTTTTCAATGGCAAAAATCAATGAATATTGTAAATGCACAAACAGTAATTTCTCCGCATTGCAAGGTGCAATTCTGAAATTTTTTGCTTTTTCCTGCTCCTCTTAGCATGATAAAGAAGATTCAAAGAGAGTGAGATGCCAGCTCCTTTCATTCAGTCAGTAGCTTCAAACATTTCTGGTATAAACATTTCTGGACGTTTTTCAATGGCAAAAATCAATGAATATTGTAAAAGCACAAACAGTAATATCTCCACATTGCAAGGTGCAATTCTGAAATTTTTTGCTTTTTCCTGCTAATCCTAGCATGATAAAGAAGATTCAAATAGAGTGAGATGCCAGCTCCTTTCATTCAGTCAGTAGCTTCAAACATTTCTGGACGTTTTTCAATGGCAAAATTCAATGAATATTGTAAATGCACAAACAGTAATATCTCCACATTGCCAGGTGCAATTCTGAAATTTTTTGCTTTTTCCTGCTAATCCTAGCATGATAAAGAAGATTCAAAGAGAGTGAGATGCCAGCTCCTTTCATTCAGTCAGTAGCTTCAATCATTTCTGGACGTTTTTCAATGGCAAAAATCAATGAATATTGTAAATGCACAAACAGTAATTTCTCCGCATTGCAAGGTGCAATTCTGAAATTTTTTGCTTTTTCCTGCTCCTCTTAGCATGATAAAGAAGATTCAAAGAGAGTGAGATGCCAGCTCCTTTCATTCAGTCAGTAGCTTCAATCATTTCTGGACGTTTTTCAATGGCAAAAATCAATGAATATTGTAAATGCACAAACAGTAATTTCTCCGCATTGCAAGGTGCAATTCTGAAATTTTTTGCTTTTTCCTGCTCCTCTTAGCATGATAAAGAAGATTCAAAGAGAGTGAGATGCCAGCTCCTTTCATTCAGTCAGTAGCTTCAATCATTTCTGGTATATGAATAACATGATGTTTTTCAATGGCAAAAATCAATGAATATTGTAAATGCACAAACAGTAATTTCTCCGCATTGCAAGGTGCAATTCTGAAATTTTTTGCTTTTTCCTGCTCCTCTTAGCATGATAAAGAAGATTCAAAGAGAGTGAGATGCCAGCTCCTTTCATTCAGTCAGTAGCTTCAATCATTTCTGGACGTTTTTCAATGGCAAAAATCAATGAATATTGTAAATGCACAAACAGTAATTTCTCCGCATTGCAAGATGCAATTCTGAAATTTTTTGGTTTTTCCTGCTCCTCTTAGCATGATAAAGAAGATTCAAAGAGAGTGAGATGCCAGCTCCTTTCATTCAGTCAGTAGCTTCAGTCATTTCTGGACGTTTTTCAATGGCAAAAATCAATGAATATTGTAAATGCACAAACAGTAATTTCTCTGCATTGCAAGGTGCAATTCTGAAATTTTTTGCTTTTTCCTGCTCCTCTTAGCATGATAAAGAAGATTCAAAGAGAGTGAGATGCCAGCTCCTTTCTTTCAGTCAGTAGCTTCAAACATTTCTGGTATAAACATTTCTGGACGTTTTTCAATGGCAAAAATCAATGAATATTGTAAATGCACAAACAGTAATATCTCCACATTGCAAGGTGCAATGCTGAAATTTTTTGCTTTTTCCTGCTAATCCTAGCATGATAAAGAAGATTCAAATAGAGTGAGATGCCAGCTCCTTTCATTCAGTCAGTAGCTTCAAACATTTCTGGACGTTTTTCATTGGCAAAAATCAATGAATATTGTAAATGCACAAACAGTAATATCTCCACATTGCAAGGTGCAATTCTGAAATTTTTTGCTTTTTCCTGCTAATCCTAGCATGATAAAGAAGATTCAAAGAGAGTGAGATGTCAGCTCCTTTCATTCAGTCAGTAGCTTCAAACATTTCTGGTATATGAATAACATGATGTTTTTCAATGGCAAAAATCAATGAATATTGTAAATGCACAAACAGTAATATCTCCACATTGCAAGGTGCAATTCTGAAATTTTTTGCTTTTTCCTGCTAATCCTAGCATGATAAAGAAGATTCAAAGAGAGTGAGATGCCAGCTCCTTTCATTCAGTCAGTAGCTTCAAACATTTCTGGACGTTTTTCAATGGCAAAAATCAATGAATATTGTAAATGCACAAACAGTAATATCTCCACATTGCAAGGTGCAATTCTGAAATTTTTTGCTTTTTCCTGCTAATCCTAGCATGATAAAGAAGATTCAAAGAGAGTGAGATGTCAGCTCCTTTCATTCAGTCAGTAGCTTCAAACATTTCTGGTATATGAATAACATGATGTTTTTCAATGGCAAAAATCAATGAATATTGTAAATGCACAAACAGTAATATCTCCACATTGCAAGGTGCAATTCTGAAATTTTTTGCTTTTTCCTGCTAATCCTAGCATGATAAAGAAGATTCAAAGAGAGTGAGATGCCAGCTCCTTTCATTCAGTCAGTAGCTTCAAACATTTCTGGACGTTTTTCAATGGCAAAAATCAATGAATATTGTAAATGCACAAACAGTAATATCTCCACATTGCAAGGTGCAATTCTGAAATTTTTTGCTTTTTCCTGCTACTCCTAGCATGATAAAGAAGATTCAAAGAGAGTGAGATGCCAGCTCCTTTCATTCAGTCAGTAGCTTCAATCATTTCTGGACGTTTTTCAATGGCAAAAATCAATGAATATTGTAAATGCACAAACAGTAATTTCTCCGCATTGCAAGGTGCAATTCTGAATTTTTTTGCTTTTTCCTGCTCCTCTTAGCATGGTAAAGAAGATTCAAAGAGAGTGAGATGCCAGCTCCTTTCATTCAGTCAGTAGCTTCAGTCATTTCTGGACGTTTTTCAATGGCAAAAATCAATGAATATTGTAAATGCACAAAAAGTAATTTCTCCGCATTGCAAGGTGCAATTCTGAAATTTTTTGCTTTTTCCTGCTCCTCTTAGCATGATAAAGAAGATTCAAAGAGAGTGAGATGCCAGCTCCTTTCATTCAGTCAGTAGCTTCAAACATTTCTGGTATAAACATTTCTGGACGTTTTTCAATGGCAAAAATCAATGAATATTGTAAATGCACAAACAGTAATATCTCCACATTGCAAGGTGCAATTCTGAAATTTTTTGCTTTTTCCTGCTAATCCTAGCATGATAAAGAAGATTCAAATAGAGTGAGATGCCAGCTCCTTTCATTCAGTCAGTAGCTTCAAACATTTCTGGACGTTTTTCAATGGCAAAAATCAATGAATATTGTAAATGCACAAACAGTAATATCTCCACATTGCAAGGTGCAATTCTGAAATTTTTTGCTTTTTCCTGCTCCTCTTAGCATGATAAAGAAGATTCAAAGAGAGTGAGATGCCAGCTCCTTTCATTCAGTCAGTAGCTTCAATCATTTCTGGTATATGAATAACATGATGTTTTTCAATGGCAAAAATCAATGAATATTGTAAATGCACAAACAGTAATTTCTCCGCATTGCAAGGTGCAATTCTGAAATTTTTTGCTTTTTCCTGCTCCTCTTAGCATGATAAAGAAGATTCAAAGAGAGTGAGATGCCAGCTCCTTTCATTCAGTCAGTAGCTTCAATCATTTCCGGACGTTTTTCAATGGCAAAAATCAATGAATATTGTAAATGCACAAACTGTAATTTCTCCGCATTGCAAGGTGCAATTCTGAAATTTTTTGCTTTTTCCTGCTCCTCTTAGCATGATAAAGAAGATTCAAAGAGAGTGAGATGCCAGCTCCTTTCATTCAGTCAGTAGCTTCAGTCATTTCTGGACGTTTTTCAATGGCAAAAATCAATGAATATTGTAAATGCACAAACAGTAATTTCTCCGCATTGCAAGGTGCAATTCTGAAATTTTTTGCTTTTTCCTGCTCCTCTTAGCATGATAAAGAAGATTCAAAGAGAGTGAGATGCCAGCTCCTTTCATTCAGTCAGTAGCTTCAAACATTTCTGGTATAAACATTTCTGGACGTTTTTCAATGGCAAAAATCAATGAATATTGTAAAAGCACAAACAGTAATATCTCCACATTGCAAGGTGCAATTCTGAAATTTTTTGCTTTTTCCTGCTAATCCTAGCATGATAAAGAAGATTCAAATAGAGTGAGATGCCAGCTCCTTTCATTCAGTCAGTAGCTTCAAACATTTCTGGACGTTTTTCAATGGCAAAATTCAATGAATATTGTAAATGCACAAACAGTAATATCTCCACATTGCCAGGTGCAATTCTGAAATTTTTTGCTTTTTCCTGCTAATCCTAGCATGATAAAGAAGATTCAAAGAGAGTGAGATGCCAGCTCCTTTCATTCAGTCAGTAGCTTCAATCATTTCTGGACGTTTTTCAATGGCAAAAATCAATGAATATTGTAAATGCACAAACAGTAATTTCTCCGCATTGCAAGGTGCAATTCTGAAATTTTTTGCTTTTTCCTGCTCCTCTTAGCATGATAAAGAAGATTCAAAGAGAGTGAGATGCCAGCTCCTTTCATTCAGTCAGTAGCTTCAATCATTTCTGGACGTTTTTCAATGGCAAAAATCAATGAATATTGTAAATGCACAAACAGTAATTTCTCCGCATTGCAAGGTGCAATTCTGAAATTTTTTGCTTTTTCCTGCTCCTCTTAGCATGATAAAGAAGATTCAAAGAGAGTGAGATGCCAGCTCCTTTCATTCAGTCAGTAGCTTCAATCATTTCTGGTATATGAATAACATGATGTTTTTCAATGGCAAAAATCAATGAATATTGTAAATGCACAAACAGTAATTTCTCCGCATTGCAAGGTGCAATTCTGAAATTTTTTGCTTTTTCCTGCTCCTCTTAGCATGATAAAGAAGATTCAAAGAGAGTGAGATGCCAGCTCCTTTCATTCAGTCAGTAGCTTCAATCATTTCTGGACGTTTTTCAATGGCAAAAATCATTGAATATTGTAAATGCACAAACAGTAATTTCTCCGCATTGCAAGGTGCAATTCTGAAATTTTTTACTTTTTCCTGCTTCTCTTAGCATGATAAAGAAGATTCAAAGAGAGTGAGATGCCAGCTCCTTTCATTCAGTCAGTAGCTTCAATCATTTCTGGTATATGAATAACATGATGTTTTTCAATGTCAAAAATCAATGAATATTGTAAATGCACAAACAGTAATTTCTCCGCATTGCAAGGTGCAATTCTGAAATTTTTTGCTTTTTCCTGCTCCTCTTAGCATGATAAAGAAGATTCAAAGAGAGTGAGATGCCAGCTCCTTTCATTCAGTCAGTAGCTTCAATCATTTCTGGACGTTTTTCAATGGCAAAAATCAATGAATATTGTAAATGCACAAACAGTAATTTCTCCGCATTGCAAGGTGCAATTCTGAAATTTTTTGCTTTTTCCTGCTCCTCTTAGCATGATAAAGAAAATTCAGAGTGAGATGCCAGCTCCTTTCATTCAGTCAGTAGCTTCAATCATTTCTGGACGTTTTTCAATGGCAAAAATCAATGAATATTGTAAATGCACAAACAGTAATTTCTCCGCATTGCAAGGTGCAATTCTGAAATTTTTTGCTTTTTCCTGCTCCTCTTAGCATGATAAAGAAGATTCAAAGAGAGTGAGATGCCAGCTCCTTTCATTCAGTCAGTAGCTTCAAACATTTCTGGTATATGAATAACATGATGTTTTTCAATGGCAAAAATCAATGAATATTGTAAATGCACAAACAGTAATTTCTCCGCATTGCAAGGTGCAATTCTGAAATTTTTTGCTTTTTCCTGCTCCTCTTAGCATGATAAAGAAGATTCAAAGAGAGTGAGATGCCAGCTCCTTTCGTTCAGTCAGTAGCTTCAATCATTTCTGGACGTTTTTCAAAGGCAAAAATCATTGAATATTGTAAATGCACAAAGAGTAATTTCTCCGCATTGCAAGGTGCAATTCTGAAATTTTTTACTTTTTCCTGCTCCTCTTAGCATGATAAAGAAGATTCAAAGAGAGTGAGATGCCAGCTCCTTTCATTCAGTCAGTAGCTTCAATCAGTTCTGGTATATGAATAACATGATGTTTTTCAATGGCAAAAATCAATGAATATTGTAAATGCACAAACAGTAATTTCTCCGCATTGCAAGGTGCAATTCTGAAGTTTTTTGCTTTTTCCTGCTCCTCTTAGCATGATAAAGAAGATTCAAAGAGAGTGAGATGCCAGCTCCTTTCATTCAGTCAGTAGCTTCAATCATTTCTGGACGTTTTTCAATGGCAAAAATCATTGAATATTGTAAATGCACAAACAGTAATTTCTCCGCATTGCAAGGTGCAATACTGAAATTTTTTACTTTTTCCTGCTCCTCTTAGCATGATAAAGAAGATTCAAAGAGAGTGAGATGCCAGCTCCTTTCATTCAGTCAGTAGCTTCAATCATTTCTGGTATATGAATAACATGATGTTTTTCAATGGCAAAAATCAATGAATATTGTAAATGCACAAACAGTAATTTCTCCGCATTGCAAGGTGCAATTCTGAAATTTTTTGCTTTTTCCTGCTCCTCTTAGCATAATAAAGAAGATTCAAAGAAAGTGAGATGCCAGCTCCTTTCATTCAGTCAGTAGCTTCAATCATTTCTGGACGTTTTTCAATGGCAAACATCAATGAATATTGTAAATGCACAAACAGTAATTTCTTCGCATTGCAAGGTGCAATTCTGAAATTTTTTGCTTTTTCCTGCTTCTCTTAGCATGATAAAGAAGATTCAAAGAGAGTGAGATGCCAGCTCCTTTCGTTCAGTCAGTAGCTTCAATCATTTCTGGACGTTTTTCAAAGGCAAAAATCATTGAATATTGTAAATGCACAAAGAGTAATTTCTCCGCATTGCAAGGTGCAATTCTGAAATTTTTTACTTTTTCCTGCTCCTCTTAGCATGATAAAGAAGATTCAAAGAGAGTGAGATGCCAGCTCCTTTCATTCAGTCAGTAGCTTCAATCAGTTCTGGTATATGAATAACATGATGTTTTTCAATGGCAAAAATCAATGAATATTGTAAATGCACAAACAGTAATTTCTCCGCATTGCAAGGTGCAATTCTGAAGTTTTTTGCTTTTTCCTGCTCCTCTTAGCATGATAAAGAAGATTCAAAGAGAGTGAGATGCCAGCTCCTTTCATTCAGTCAGTAGCTTCAATCATTTCTGGACGTTTTTCAATGGCAAAAATCATTGAATATTGTAAATGCACAAACAGTAATTTCTCCGCATTGCAAGGTGCAATACTGAAATTTTTTACTTTTTCCTGCTCCTCTTAGCATGATAAAGAAGATTCAAAGAGAGTGAGATGCCAGCTCCTTTCATTCAGTCAGTAGCTTCAATCATTTCTGGTATATGAATAACATGATGTTTTTCAATGGCAAAAATCAATGAATATTGTAAATGCACAAACAGTAATTTCTCCGCATTGCAAGGTGCAATTCTGAAATTTTTTGCTTTTTCCTGCTCCTCTTAGCATAATAAAGAAGATTCAAAGAAAGTGAGATGCCAGCTCCTTTCATTCAGTCAGTAGCTTCAATCATTTCTGGACGTTTTTCAATGGCAAACATCAATGAATATTGTAAATGCACAAACAGTAATTTCTTCGCATTGCAAGGTGCAATTCTGAAATTTTTTGCTTTTTCCTGCTTCTCTTAGCATGATAAACAAGATTCAAAGAGAGTGAGATGCCAGCTCCTTTCATTCAGTCAGTAGCTTCAATCATTTCTGGACGTTTTTCAATGGCAAAAATCAATGAATATTGTAAATGCACAAACAGTAATTTCTCCGCATTGCAAGGTGCAATTCTGAAATTTTTTACTTTTTCCTGCTCCTCTTAGCATGATAAAGAAGAATCAAAGAGAGTGAGATGCCAGCTCCTTTCATTCAGTCAGTAGCTTCAAACATTCCTGGTATATGAATAACATAATGTTTTTCAATGGCAAAAATCAATGAATATTGTAAATGCACAAACAGTAATTTCTCCGCATTGCAAGGTGCAATTCTGAAATTTTTTGCTTTTTCCTGCTCCTCTTAGCATGATAAAGAAGATTCAAAGAGAGTGAGATGCCAGCTCCTTTCATTCAGTCAGTAGCTTCAATCATTTCTGGACGTTTTTCAATTGCAAAAATCAATGAATATTGTAAATGCACAAACAGTAATTTCTCCGCATTGCAAGGTGCAATTCTGAAATTTTTTGCTTTTTCCTGCTCCTCTTAGCATGATAAAGAAGATTCAAAGAGAGTGAGATGCCAGCTCCTTTCATTCAGTCAGTAGCTTCAAACATTTCTGGTATATGAATAACATGATGTTTTTCAATGGCAAAAATCAATGAATATTGTAAATGCACAAACAGTAATTTCTCCGCATTGCAAGGTGCAATTCTGAAATTTTTTGCTTTTTCCTGCTCCTCTTAGCATGATAAAGAAGATTCAAAGAGAGTGAGATGCCAGCTCCTTTCATTCAGTCAGTAGCATCAATCATTTCTGGTATATGAATAACATGATGTTTTTCAATGGCAAAAATCAATGAATATTGTAAATGCACAAACAGTAATTTCTCCGCATTGCAAGGTGCAATTCTGAAATTTTTTGCTTTTTCCTGCTCCTCTTAGCATGATAAAGAAGATTCAAAGAGAGTGAGATGCCAGCTCCTTTCGTTCAGTCAGTAGCTTCAATCATTTCTGGACGTTTTTCAAAGGCAAAAATCATTGAATATTGTAAATGCACAAACAGCAATTTCTCCGCATTGCAAGGTGCAATTCTGAAATTTTTTACTTTTTCCTGCTCCTCTTAGCATGATAAAGAAGATTCAAAGAGAGTGAGATGCCAGCTCCTTTCATTCAGTCAGTAGCTTCAATCATTTCTGGTATATGAATAACATGATGTTTTTCAATGGCAAAAATCAATGAATATTGTAAATGCACAAACAGTAATTTCTCCGCATTGCAAGGTGCAATTCTGAAATTTTTTGCTTTTTCCTGCTCCTCTTAGCATGATAAAGAAGATTCAAAGAGAGTGAGATGCCAGCTCCTTTCATTCAGTCAGTAGCTTCAATCATTTCTGGACGTTTTTCAATGGCAAAAATCATTGAATATTGTAAATGCACAAACAGTAATTTCTCCGCATTGCAAGGTGCAATTCTGAAATTTTTTACTTTTTCCTGCTCCTCTTAGCATGATAAAGAAGATTCAAAGAGAGTGAGATGCCAGCTCCTTTCATTCAGTCAGTAGCTTCAATCATTTCTGGTATATGAATAACATGATGTTTTTCAATGGTAAAAATCAATGAATATTGTAAATGCACAAACAGTAATTTCTCCGCATTGCAAGGTGCAATTCTGAAATTTTTTGCTTTTTCCTGCTCCTCTTAGCATGATAAAGAAGATTCAAAGAGAGTGAGATGCCAGCTCCTTTCATTCAGTCAGTAGCTTCAATCATTTCTGGACGTTTTTCAATGGCAAAAATCAATGAATATTGTAAATGCACAAACAGTAATTTCTCCGCATTGCAAGGTGCAATTCTGAAATTTTTTGCTTTTTCCTGCTCCTCTTAGCATGATAAACAAGATTAAAAGAGAGTGAGATGCCAGCTCCTTTCATTCAGTCAGTAGCTTCAATCATTTCTGGACGTTTTTCAATGGCAAAAATCAATGAATATTGTAAATGCACAAACAGTAATATCTCCACATTGCAAGGTGCAATTCTGAAATTTTTTGCTTTTTCCTGTTAATCCTAGCATGATAAAGAAGATTCAAAGAGAGTGAGATGCCAGCTCCTTTCATTGAAGTCAGTAGCTTCAAACATTTCTGGTATATGAAAAACATGTTTTTCAATGGCAAAAATCAATGAATATTGTAAATGCACAAACAGTAATATCTCCACATTGCAAGGTGCAATTCTGAAATTTTTTGCTTTTTCCTGCTTATCCTAGCATGATAAAGAAGATTCAAAGAGAGTGAGATGCCAGCTCCTTTCATTCAGTCAGTAGCTTCAAACATTTCTGGTATATGAAAAACATGTTTTTCAATGGCAAAAATCAATGAATATTGTAAATGCACAAACAGTAATATCTCCACATTGCAAGGTGCAATTCTGAAATTTTTTTGCTTTTTCCTGCTAATACTAGCATGATAAAGAAGATTTAAAGAGAGTGAGATGCCAGCTCCTTTCATTCAGTCAGTAGCTTCAAACATTTCTGGACGTTTTTCAATGGCAAAATCAATGAATATTGTAAATGCACAAACAGTAATATCTCCACATTGCAAGGTGCAATTCTGAAATTTTTTGCTTTTTCCTGTTAATCCTAGCATGATAAAGAAGATTCAAAGACAGTGAGATGCCAGCTCCTTTCATTCAGTCAGTAGCTTCAAACATTTCTGGTATATGAAAAACATGTTTTTCAATGGCAAAAATCAATGAATATTGTAAATGCACAAACAGTAATATCTCCACATTGCAAGGTGCAATTCTGAAATTTTTTGCTTTTTCCTGCTAATCCTAGCATGATAAAGAAGATTCAAAGAGAGTGAGATGCCAGCTCCTTTCATTCAGTCAGTAGCTTCAAACATTTCTGGACGTTTTTCAATGGCAAAAATCAATGAATATTGTAAATGCACAAACAGTAATTTCTCCGCATTGCAAGGTGCAATTCTGAAATTTTTTGCTTTTTCCTGCTCCTCTTAGCATGATAAAGAAGATTCAAAGAGAGTGAGATGCCAGCTCCTTTCATTCAGTCAGTAGCTTCAAACATTTCTGGTATATGAATAACATGATGTTTTTCAATGGCAAAAATCAATGAATATTGTAAATGCACAAACAGTAATTTCTCCGCATTGCAAGGTGCAATTCTGAAATTTTTTGCTTTTTCCTGCTCCTCTTAGCATGATAAAGACGATTCAAAGAGAGTGAGATGCCAGCTCCTTTCATTCAGTCAGTAGCTTCAATCATTTCTGGACGTTTTTCAATGGCAAAAATCAATGAATATTGTAAATGCACAAACAGTAATTTCTCCGCATTGCAAGGTGCAATTCTGAAATTTTTTGCTTTTTCCTGCTCCTCTTAGCATGATAAAGAAAATTCAGAGTGAGATGCCAGCTGCTTTCATTCAGTCAGTAGCTTCAATCATTTCTGGACGTTTTTCAATGGCAAAAATCAATGAATATTGTAAATGCACAAACAGTAATATCTCCACATTGCAAGGTGCAATTCTGAAATTTTTTGCTTTTTCCTGTTAATCCTAGCATGATAAAGAAGATTCAAAGAGAGTGAGATGCCAGCTCCTTTCATTCAGTCAGTAGCTTCAAACATTTCTGGTATATGAAAAACATGTTTTTCAATGGCAAAAATCAATGAATATTGTAAATGCACAAACAGTAATATCTCCACATTGCAAGGTGCAATTCTGAAATTTTTTGCTTTTTCCTGCTAATCCAAGCATGATAAAGAAGATTCAAAGAGAGTGAGATGCCAGCTCCTTTCATTCAGTCAGTAGCTTCAAACATTTCTGGTTTATGAATAACATGATGTTTTTCAATGGCAAAAATCAATGAATATTGTAAATGCACAAACAGTAATTTCTCCGCATTGCAAGGTGCAATTCTGAAATTTTTTGCTTTTTCCTGCTCCTCTTAGCATGATAAAGAAGATTCAAAGAGAGTGAGATGCCAGCTCCTTTCACTCAGTCAGTAGCTTCAAACATTTCTGGTATATGAATAACATAATGTTTTTCAATGGCAAAAATCAATGAATATTGTAAATGCACAAACAGTAATTTCTCCGCATTGCAAGGTGCAATTCTGAAATTTTTTGCTTTTTCCTGCTCCTCTTAGCATGATAAAGAAGATTCAAAGAGAGTGAGATGCCAGCTCCTTTCGTTCAGTCAGTAGCTTCAATCATTTCTGGACGTTTTTCAAAGGCAAAAATCATTGAATATTGTAAATGCACAAACAGTAATTTCTCCGCATTGCAAGGTGCAATTCTGAAATTTTTTACTTTTTCCTGCTCCTCTTAGCATGATAAAGAAGATTCAAAGAGAGTGAGATGCCAGCTCCTTTTATTCAGTCAGTAGCTTCAATCATTTCTGGTATATGAATAACATGATGTTTTTCAATGGCAAAAATCAATGAATATTGTAAATGCACAAACAGTAATTTCTCCGCATTGCAAGGTGCAATTCTGAAGTTTTTTGCTTTTTCCTGCTCCTCTTAGCATGATAAAGAAGATTCAAAGAGAGTGAGATGCCAGCTCCTTTCATTCAGTCAGTAGCTTCAATCATTTCTGGACGTTTTTCAATGGCAAAAATCATTGAATATTGTAAATGCACAAACAGTAATTTCTCCGCATTGCAAGGTGCAATTCTGAAATTTTTTACTTTTTCCTGCTTCTCTTAGCATGATAAAGAAGATTCAAAGAGAGTGAGATGCCAGCTCCTTTCATTCAGTCAGTAGCTTCAATCATTTCTGGTATATGAATAACATGATGTTTTTCAATGTCAAAAATCAATGAATATTGTAAATGCACAAACAGTAATTTCTCCGCATTGCAAGGTGCAATTCTGAAATTTTTTGCTTTTTCCTGCTCCTCTTAGCATGATAAAGAAGATTCAAAGAGAGTGAGATGCCAGCTCCTTTCATTCAGTCAGTAGCTTCAATCATTTCTGGACGTTTTTCAATGGCAAAAATCAATGAATATTGTAAATGCACAAACAGTAATTTCTCCGCATTGCAAGGTGCAATTCTGAAATTTTTTGCTTTTTCCTGCTCCTCTTAGCATGATAAAGAAAATTCAGAGTGAGATGCCAGCTCCTTTCATTCAGTCAGTAGCTTCAATCATTTCTGGACGTTTTTCAATGGCAAAAATCAATGAATATTGTAAATGCACAAACAGTAATTTCTCCGCATTGCAAGGTGCAATTCTGAAATTTTTTGCTTTTTCCTGCTCCTCTTAGCATGATAAAGAAGATTCAAAGAGAGTGAGATGCCAGCTCCTTTCATTCAGTCAGTAGCTTCAAACATTTCTGGTATATGAATAACATGATGTTTTTCAATGGCAAAAATCAATGAATATTGTAAATGCACAAACAGTAATTTCTCCGCATTGCAAGGTGCAATTCTGAAATTTTTTGCTTTTTCCTGCTCCTCTTAGCATGATAAAGAAGATTCAAAGAGAGTGAGATGCCAGCTCCTTTCGTTCAGTCAGTAGCTTCAATCATTTCTGGACGTTTTTCAAAGGCAAAAATCATTGAATATTGTAAATGCACAAAGAGTAATTTCTCCGCATTGCAAGGTGCAATTCTGAAATTTTTTACTTTTTCCTGCTCCTCTTAGCATGATAAAGAAGATTCAAAGAGAGTGAGATGCCAGCTCCTTTCATTCAGTCAGTAGCTTCAATCATTTCTGGAATATGAATAACATGATGTTTTTCAATGGCAAAAATCAATGAATATTGTAAATGCACAAACAGTAATTTCTCCGCATTGCAAGGTGCAATTCTGAAGTTTTTTGCTTTTTCCTGCTCCTCTTAGCATGATAAAGAAGATTCAAAGAGAGTGAGATGCCAGCTCCTTTCATTCAGTCAGTAGCTTCAATCATTTCTGGACGTTTTTCAATGGCAAAAATCATTGAATATTGTAAATGCACAAACAGTAATTTCTCCGCATTGCAAGGTGCAATACTGAAATTTTTTACTTTTTCCTGCTCCTCTTAGCATGATAAAGAAGATTCAAAGAGAGTGAGATGCCAGCTCCTTTCATTCAGTCAGTAGCTTCAATCATTTCTGGTATATGAATAACATGATGTTTTTCAATGGCAAAAATCAATGAATATTGTAAATGCACAAACAGTAATTTCTCCGCATTGCAAGGTGCAATTCTGAAATTTTTTGCTTTTTCCTGCTCCTCTTAGCATAATAAAGAAGATTCAAAGAAAGTGAGATGCCAGCTCCTTTCATTCAGTCAGTAGCTTCAATCATTTCTGGACGTTTTTCAATGGCAAACATCAATGAATATTGTAAATGCACAAACAGTAATTTCTTCGCATTGCAAGGTGCAATTCTGAAATTTTTTGCTTTTTCCTGCTTCTCTTAGCATGATAAACAAGATTCAAAGAGAGTGAGATGCCAGCTCCTTTCATTCAGTCAGTATCTTCAATCATTTCTGGACGTTTTTCAATGGCAAAAATCAATGAATATTGTAAATGCACAAACAGTAATTTCTCCGCATTGCAAGGTGCAATTCTGAAATTTTTTACTTTTTCCTGCTCCTCTTAGCATGATAAAGAAGATTCAAAGAGAGTGAGATGCCAGCTCCTTTCATTCAGTCAGTAGCTTCAAACATTCCTGGTATATGAATAACATAATGTTTTTCAATGGCAAAAATCAATGAATATTGTAAATGCACAAACAGTAATTTCTCCGCATTGCAAGGTGCAATTCTGAAATTTTTTGCTTTTTCCTGCTCCTCTTAGCATGATAAAGAAGATTCAAAGAGAGTGAGATGCCAGCTCCTTTCATTCAGTCAGTAGCTTCAATCATTTCTGGACGTTTTTCAATTGCAAAAATCAATGAATATTGTAAATGCACAAACAGTAATTTCTCCGCATTGCAAGGTGCAATTCTGAAATTTTTTGCTTTTTCCTGCTCCTCTTAGCATGATAAAGAAGATTCAAAGAGAGTGAGATGCCAGCTCCTTTCATTCAGTCAGTAGCTTCAAACATTTCTGGTATATGAATAACATGATGTTTTTCAATGGCAAAAATCAATGAATATTGTAAATGCACAAACAGTAATTTCTCCGCATTGCAAGGTGCAATTCTGAAATTTTTTGCTTTTTCCTGCTCCTCTTAGCATGATAAAGAAGATTCAAAGAGAGTGAGATGCCAGCTCCTTTCATTCAGTCAGTAGCATCAATCATTTCTGGTATATGAATAACATGATGTTTTTCAATGGCAAAAATCAATGAATATTGTAAATGCACAAACAGTAATTTCTCCGCATTGCAAGGTGCAATTCTGAAATTTTTTGCTTTTTCCTGCTCCTCTTAGCATGATAAAGAAGATTCAAAGAGAGTGAGATGCCAGCTCCTTTCGTTCAGTCAGTAGCTTCAATCATTTCTGGACGTTTTTCAAAGGCAAAAATCATTGAATATTGTAAATGCACAAACAGTAATTTCTCCGCATTGCAAGGTGCAATTCTGAAATTTTTTACTTTTTCCTGCTCCTCTTAGCATGATAAAGAAGATTCAAAGAGAGTGAGATGCCAGCTCCTTTCATTCAGTCAGTAGCTTCAATCATTTCTGGTATATGAATAACATGATGTTTTTCAATGGCAAAAATCAATGAATATTGTAAATGCACAAACAGTAATTTCTCCGCATTGCAAGGTGCAATTCTGAAATTTTTTGCTTTTTCCTGCTCCTCTTAGCATGATAAAGAAGATTCAAAGAGAGTGAGATGCCAGCTCCTTTCATTCAGTCAGTAGCTTCAATCATTTCTGGACGTTTTTCAATGGCAAAAATCATTGAATATTGTAAATGCACAAACAGTAATTTCTCCGCATTGCAAGGTGCAATTCTGAAATTTTTTACTTTTTCCTGCTCCTCTTAGCATGATAAAGAAGATTCAAAGAGAGTGAGATGCCAGCTCCTTTCATTCAGTCAGTAGCTTCAATCATTTCTGGTATATGAATAACATGATGTTTTTCAATGGCAAAAATCAATGAATATTGTAAATGCACAAACAGTAATTTCTCCGCATTGCAAGGTGCAATTCTGAAATTTTTTGCTTTTTCCTGCTCCTCTTAGCATGATAAAGAAGATTCAAAGAGAGTGAGATGCCAGCTCCTTTCATTCAGTCAGTAGCTTCAATCATTTCTGGACGTTTTTCAATGGCAAAAATCAATGAATATTGTAAATGCACAAACAGTAATTTCTCCGCATTGCAAGGTGCAATTCTGAAATTTTTTGCTTTTTCCTGCTCCTCTTAGCATGATAAACAAGATTAAAAGAGAGTGAGATGCCAGCTCCTTTCATTCAGTCAGTAGCTTCAATCATTTCTGGACGTTTTTCAATGGCAAAAATCAATGAATATTGTAAATGCACAAACAGTAATTTCTCCGCATTGCAAGGTGCAATTCTGAAATTTTTTGCTTTTTCCTGCTCCTCTTAGCATGATAAAGAACATTCAAAGAGAGTGAGATGCCAGCTCCTTTCATTCAGTCAGTAGCTTCAAACATTCCTGGTATATGAATAACATGATGTTTTTCAATGGCAAAAATCAATGAATATTGTAAATGCACAAACAGTAATTTCTCCGCATTGCAAGGTGCAATTCTGAAATTTTTTGCTTTTTCCTGCTCCTCTTAGCATGATAAAGAAGATTCAAAGAGAGTGAGATGCCAGCTCCTTTCATTCAGTCAGTAGCATCAATCATTTCTGGTATATGAATAACATGATGTTTTTCAATGGCAAAAATCAATGAATATTGTAAATGCACAAACAGTAATTTCTCCGCATTGCAAGGTGCAATTCTGAAATTTTTTGCTTTTTCCTGCTCCTCTTAGCATGATAAAGAAGATTCAAAGAGAGTGAGATGCCAGCTCCTTTCGTTCAGTCAGTAGCTTCAATCATTTCTGGACGTTTTTCAAAGGCAAAAATCATTGAATATTGTAAATGCACAAACAGTAATTTCTCCGCATTGCAAGGTGCAATTCTGAAATTTTTTACTTTTTCCTGCTCCTCTTAGCATGATAAAGAAGATTCAAAGAGAGTGAGATGCCAGCTCCTTTCATTCAGTCAGTAGCTTCAATCATTTCTGGTATATGAATAACATGATGTTTTTCAATGGCAAAAATCAATGAATATTGTAAATGCACAAACAGTAATTTCTCCGCATTGCAAGGTGCAATTCTGAAATTTTTTGCTTTTTCCTGCTCCTCTTAGCATGATAAAGAAGATTCAAAGAGAGTGAGATGCCAGCTCCTTTCATTCAGTCAGTAGCTTCAATCATTTCTGGACGTTTTTCAATGGCAAAAATCAATGAATATTGTAAATGCACAAACAGTAATTTCTCCGCATTGCAAGGTGCAATTCTGAAATTTTTTGCTTTTTCCTGCTCCTCTTAGCATGATAAAGAAAATTCAGAGTGAGATGCCAGCTGCTTTCATTCAGTCAGTAGCTTCAATCATTTCTGGACGTTTTTCAATGGCAAAAATCAATGAATATTGTAAATGCACAAACAGTAATATCTCCACATTGCAAGGTGCAATTCTGAAATTTTTTGCTTTTTCCTGTTAATCCTAGCATGATAAAGAAGATTCAAAGAGAGTGAGATGCCAGCTCCTTTCATTCAGTCAGTAGCTTCAAACATTTCTGGTATATGAAAAACATGTTTTTCAATGGCAAAAATCAATGAATATTGTAAATGCACAAACAGTAATATCTCCACATTGCAAGGTGCAATTCTGAAATTTTTTGCTTTTTCCTGCTAATCCAAGCATGATAAAGAAGATTCAAAGAGAGTGAGATGCCAGCTCCTTTCATTCAGTCAGTAGCTTCAAACATTTCTGGTTTATGAATAACATGATGTTTTTCAATGGCAAAAATCAATGAATATTGTAAATGCACAAACAGTAATTTCTCCGCATTGCAAGGTGCAATTCTGAAATTTTTTGCTTTTTCCTGCACCTCTTAGCATGATAAAGAAGATTCAAAGAGAGTGAGATGCCAGCTCCTTTCACTCAGTCAGTAGCTTCAAACATTTCTGGTATATGAATAACATAATGTTTTTCAATGGCAAAAATCAATGAATATTGTAAATGCACAAACAGTAATTTCTCCGCATTGCAAGGTGCAATTCTGAAATTTTTTGCTTTTTCCTGCTCCTCTTAGCATGATAAAGACGATTCAAAGAGAGTGAGATGCCAGCTCCTTTCATTCAGTCAGTAGCTTCAATCATTTCTGGACGTTTTTCAATGGCAAAAATCAATGAATATAGTAAATGCACAAAGAGTAATTTCTCCGCATTGCAAGGTGCAATTCTGAAATTTTTTGCTTTTTCCTGCTCCTCTTAGCATGATAAAGAAAATTCAGAGTGAGATGCCAGCTGCTTTCATTCAGTCAGTAGCTTCAATCATTTCTGGACGTTTTTCAATGGCAAAAATCAATGAATATTGTAAATGCACAAACAGTAATTTCTCCGCATTGCAAGGTGCAATTCTGAAATTTTTTGCTTTTTCCTGCTCCTCTTAGCATGATAAAGAAGATTCAAAGAGAGTGAGATGCCAGCTCCTTTCGTTCAGTCAGTAGCTTCAATCATTTCTGGACGTTTTTCAAAGGCAAAAATCATTGAATATTGTAAATGCACAAACAGTAATTTCTCCGCATTGCAAGGTGCAATTCTGAAATTTTTTACTTTTTCCTGCTCCTCTTAGCATGATAAAGAAGATTCAAAGAGAGTGAGATGCCAGCTCCTTTTATTCAGTCAGTAGCTTCAATCATTTCTGGTATATGAATAACATGATGTTTTTCAATGGCAAAAATCAATGAATATTGTAAATGCACAAACAGTAATTTCTCCGCATTGCAAGGTGCAATTCTGAAGTTTTTTGCTTTTTCCTGCTCCTCTTAGCATGATAAAGAAGATTCAAAGAGAGTGAGATGCCAGCTCCTTTCATTCAGTCAGTAGCTTCAATCATTTCTGGACGTTTTTCAATGGCAAAAATCATTGAATATTGTAAATGCACAAACAGTAATTTCTCCGCATTGCAAGGTGCAATTCTGAAATTTTTTACTTTTTCCTGCTTCTCTTAGCATGATAAAGAAGATTCAAAGAGAGTGAGATGCCAGCTCCTTTCATTCAGTCAGTAGCTTCAATCATTTCTGGTATATGAATAACATGATGTTTTTCAATGTCAAAAATCAATGAATATTGTAAATGCACAAACAGTAATTTCTCCGCATTGCAAGGTGCAATTCTGAAATTTTTTGCTTTTTCCTGCTCCTCTTAGCATGATAAAGAAGATTCAAAGAGAGTGATATGCCAGCTCCTTTCATTCAGTCAGTAGCTTCAATCATTTCTGGTCGTTTTTCAATGGCAAAAATCAATGAATATTGTAAATGCACAAACAGTAATTTCTCCGCATTGCAAGGTGCAATTCTGAAATTTTTTGCTTTTTCCTGCTCCTCTTAGCATGATAAAGAAAATTCAGAGTGAGATGCCAGCTCCTTTCATTCAGTCAGTAGCTTCAATCATTTCTGGACGTTTTTCAATGGCAAAAATCAATGAATATTGTAAATGCACAAACAGTAATTTCTCCGCATTGCAAGGTGCAATTCTGAAATTTTTTGCTTTTTCCTGCTCCTCTTAGCATGATAAAGAAGATTCAAAGAGAGTGAGATGCCAGCTCCTTTCATTCAGTCAGTAGCTTCAAACATTTCTGGTATATGAATAACATGATGTTTTTCAATGGCAAAAATCAATGAATATTGTAAATGCACAAACAGTAATTTCTCCGCATTGCAAGGTGCAATTCTGAAATTTTTTGCTTTTTCCTGCTCCTCTTAGCATGATAAAGAAGATTCAAAGAGAGTGAGATGCCAGCTCCTTTCGTTCAGTCAGTAGCTTCAATCATTTCTGGACGTTTTTCAAAGGCAAAAATCATTGAATATTGTAAATGCACAAAGAGTAATTTCTCCGCATTGCAAGGTGCAATTCTGAAATTTTTTACTTTTTCCTGCTCCTCTTAGCATGATAAAGAAGATTCAAAGAGAGTGAGATGCCAGCTCCTTTCATTCAGTCAGTAGCTTCAATCATTTCTGGAATATGAATAACATGATGTTTTTCAATGGCAAAAATCAATGAATATTGTAAATGCACAAACAGTAATTTCTCCGCATTGCAAGGTGCAATTCTGAAGTTTTTTGCTTTTTCCTGCTCCTCTTAGCATGATAAAGAAGATTCAAAGAGAGTGAGATGCCAGCTCCTTTCATTCAGTCAGTAGCTTCAATCATTTCTGGACGTTTTTCAATGGCAAAAATCATTGAATATTGTAAATGCACAAACAGTAATTTCTCCGCATTGCAAGGTGCAATACTGAAATTTTTTACTTTTTCCTGCTCCTCTTAGCATGATAAAGAAGATTCAAAGAGAGTGAGATGCCAGCTCCTTTCATTCAGTCAGTAGCTTCAATCATTTCTGGTATATGAATAACATGATGTTTTTCAATGGCAAAAATCAATGAATATTGTAAATGCACAAACAGTAATTTCTCCGCATTGCAAGGTGCAATTCTGAAATTTTTTGCTTTTTCCTGCTCCTCTTAGCATGATAAAGAAGATTCAAAGAGAGTGAGATGCCAGCTCCTTTCATTCAGTCAGTAGCTTCAATCATTTCTGGACGTTTTTCAATGGCAAAAATCAATGAATATTGTAAATGCACAAACAGTAATTTCTCCGCATTGCAAGGTGCAATTCTGAAATTTTTTGCTTTTTCCTGCTCCTCTTAGCATGATAAAGAAGATTCAAAGAGAGTGAGATGCCAGCTCCTTTCATTCAGTCAGTAGCTTCAATCATTTCTGGACGTTTTTCAATGGCAAAAATCAATGAATATTGTAAATGCACAAACAGTAATTTCTCCGCATTGCAAGGTGCAATTCTGAAATTTTTTGCTTTTTCCTGCTCCTCTTAGCATGATAAAGAAGATTCAAAGAGAGTGAGATGCCAGCTCCTTTCATTCAGTCAGTAGCTTCAATCATTTCTGGTATATGAATAACATGATGTTTTTCAATGGCAAAAATCAATGAATATTGTAAATGCACAAACAGTAATTTCTCCGCATTGCAAGGTGCAATTCTGAAATTTTTTGCTTTTTCCTGCTCCTCTTAGCATGATAAAGAAGATTCAAAGAAAGTGAGATGCCAGCTCCTTTCATTCAGTCAGTAGCTTCAAACATTTCTGGTATATGAATAACATGATGTTTTTCAATGGCAAAAATCAATGAATATTGTAAAAGCACAAACAGTAATTTCTCCGCATTGCAAGGTGCAATTCTGAAATTTTTTGCTTTTTCCTGCTCCTCTTAGCATGATAAAGAAGATTCAAAGAGAATGAGATGCCAGCTCCTTTCATTCAGTCAGTAGCTTCAATCATTTCTGGACGTTTTTCAATGGCAAAAATCAATGAATATTGTAAATGCACAAACAGTAATTTCTCCGCATTGCAAGGTGCAATTCTGAAATTTTTTGCTTTTTCCTGCTCCTCTTAGCATGATAAAGAAGATTCAAAGAGAGTGAGATGCCAGCTCCTTTCATTCAGTCAGTAGCTTCAATCATTTCTGGTATATAAATAACATGATGTTTTTCAATGGCAAAAATCAATGAATATTGTAAATGCACAGAAATGATTGAAGCTACTGACTGAATGAAAGGAGCTGGCATCTCACTTTCTTTGAATCTTCTTTATTATGCTAAGAGGAGCAGGAAAAAGCAAAAAATTTCAGAATTGCACCTTGCAATGCGGAGAAATTACTGTTTGTGCATTTACAATATTCATTGATTTTTGCCATTGAAAAACGTCCAGAAATGATTGAAGCTACTGACTGAATGAAAGGAGCTGGCATCTCACTCTCTTTGAATCTTCTTTATCATGCTAAGAGGAGCAGGAAAAAGCAAAAAATTTCAGAATTGCACCTTGCAATGTGGAGAAATTACTGTTTGTGCATTTACAATATTCATTGATTTTTGCCATTGAAAAACATCATGTTATTCATATACCAGAAATGATTGAAGCTACTGACTGAATGAAAGGAGCTGTCATCTCACTCTCTTTGAATCTTCTTTATCATGCTAAGAGGAGCAGGAAAAAGCAAAAAATTTCAGAATTGCACCTTGCAATGCGGAGAAATTACTGTTTGTGCATTTACAATATTCATTGATTTTTGCCATTGAAAAACGTCCAGAAATGATTGAAGCTACTGACTGAATGAAAGGAGCTGGCATCTCACTCTCTTTGAATCTTCTTTATCATGCTAAGAGGAGCAGGAAAAAGCAAAAAATTTCAGAATTGCACCTTGCAATGCGGAGAAATTACTGTTTGTGCTTTTACAATATTCATTGATTTTTGCCATTGAAAAACATCATGTTATTCATATACCAGAAATGTTTGAAGCTACTGACTGAATGAAAGGAGCTGGCATCTCACTCTCTTTGAATCTTCTTTATCATGCTAAGAGGAGCAGGAAAAAGCAAAAAAATTCAGAATTGCACCTTGCAATGCGGAGAAATTACTGTTTGTGCATTTACAATATTCATTGATTTTTGCCATTGAAAAACGTCCAGAAATGATTGAAGCTACTGACTGAATGAAAGGAGCTGGCATCTCACTCTCTTTGAATCTTCTTTATCATGCTAAGAGGAGCAGGAAAAAGCAAAAAATTTCAGAATTGCACCTTGCAATGCGGAGAAATTACTGTTTGTGCTTTTACAATATTCATTGATTTTTGCCATTGAAAAACATCATGTTATTCATATACCAGAAATGTTTGAAGCTACTGACTGAATGAAAGGAGCTGGCATCTCACTCTCTTTGAATCTTCTTTATCATGCTAAGAGGAGCAGGAAAAAGCAAAAAAATTCAGAATTGCACCTTGCAATGCGGAGAAATTACTGTTTGTGCATTTACAATATTCATTGATTTTTGCCATTGAAAAACGTCCAGAAATGATTGAAGCTACTGACTGAATGAAAGGAGCTGGCATCTCACTCTCTTTGAATCTTCTTTATCATGCTAAGAGGAGCAGGAAAAAGCAAAAAAATTCAGAATTGCACCTTGCAATGCGGAGAAATTACTGTTTGTGCATTTACAATATTCATTGATTTTTGCCATTGAAAAACATCCAGAAATGATTGAAGCTACTGACTGAATGAAAGGAGCTGGCATCTCACTCTCTTTGAATCTTCTTTATCATGCTAAGAGGAGCAGGAAAAAGCCAAAAATTTCAGAATTGCACCTTGCAATGCGGAGAAATTACTGTTTGTGCATTTACAATATTCATTGATTTTTGCCATTGAAAAACGTCCAGAAATAATTGAAGCTACTGACTGAATGAAAGGAGCTGGCATCTCACTCTCTTTGAATCTTCTTTATCATGCTAAGAGGAGCAGGAAAAAGCAAAAAATTTCAGAATTGCAACTTGCAATGCGGAGAAATTACTGTTTGTGCATTTACAATATTCATTGATTTTTGCCATTGAAAAACATCATGTTATTTATATACCAGAAATGATTGAAGCTACTGACTGAATGAAAGGAGCTGGCATCTCACTCTCTTTGAATCTTCTTTATCATGCTAAGAGGAGCAGGAAAAAGCAAAAAATTTCAGAATTGCACCTTGCAATGCGGAGAAATTACTGTTTGTGCATTTACAATATTCATTGATTTTTGCCATTGAAAAACGTCCAGAAATGATTGAAGCTACTGACTGAATGAAAGGAGCTGGCATCTCACTCTCTTTGAATCTTCTTTATCATGCTAAGAGGAGCAGGAAAAAGCAAAAAATTTCAGAATTGCACCTTGCAATGCGGAGAAATTACTGTTTGTGCTTTTACAATATTCATTGATTTTTGCCATTGAAAAACATCATGTTATTCATATACCAGAAATGTTTGAAGCTACTGACTGAATGAAAGGAGCTGGCATCTCACTTTCTTTGAATCTTCTTTATCATGCTAAGAGGAGCAGGAAAAAGCAAAAAATTTCAGAATTGCACCTTGCAATGCGGAGAAATTACTGTTTGTGCATTTACAATATTCATTGATTTTTGCCATTGAAAAATGTCCAGAAATGATTGAAGCTGCTGACTGAATGAAAGGAGCTGGCATCTCACTCTCTTTGAATCTTCTTTATCATGCTAAGAGGAGCAGGAAAAAGCAAAAAATTTCAGAATTGCACCTTGCAATGCGGAGAAATTACTGTTTGTGCATTTACAATATTCATTGATTTTTGCCATTGAAAAACATCATGTTATTCATATACCAGAAATGATTGAAGCTACTGACTGAATGAAAGGAGCTGGCATCTCACTCTCTTTGAATCTTCTTTATCATGCTAAGAGGAGCAGGAAAAAGCAAAAAATTTCAGAATTGCACCTTGCAATGCGGAGAAATTACTGTTTGTGCATTTACAATATTCATTGATTTTTGCCATTGAAAAACGTCCAGAAATGATTGAAGCTACTGACTGAATGAAAGGAGCTGGCATCTCACTCTCTTTGAATCTTCTTTATCATGCTAAGAGGAGCAGGAAAAAGCAAAAAATTTCAGAATTGCACCTTGCAATGCGGAGAAATTACTGTTTGTGCATTTACAATATTCATTGATTTTTGCCATTGAAAAACGTCCAGAAATGATTGAAGCTACTGACTGAATGAAAGGAGCTGGCATCTCACTCTCTTTGAATCTTCTTTATCATGCTAAGAGGAGCAGGAAAAAGCAAAAAATTTCAGAATTGCACCTTGCAATGCGGAGAAATTACTGTTTGTGCATTCACAATATTCATTGATTTTTGCCATTGAAAAACATCATGTTATTCATATACCAGAAATGATTGAAGCTACTGACTGAATGAAAGGAGCTGGCATCTCACTCTCTTTGAATCTTCTTTATCATGCTAAGAGGAGCAGGAAAAAGCAAAAAATTTCAGAATTGCACCTTGCAATGCGGAGAAATTACTGTTTGTGCATTTACAATATTCATTGATTTTTGCCATTGAAAAACGTCCAGAAATGATTGAAGCTACTGACTGAATGAAAGGAGCTGGCATCTCACTCTCTTTGAATCTTCTTTATCATGCTAAGAGGAGCAGGAAAAAGCAAAAAATTTCAGAATTGCACCTTGCAATGTGGAGAAATTACTGTTTGTGCATTTACAATATTCATTGATTTTTGCCATTGAAAAACATCATGTTATTCATATACCAGAAATGTTTGAAGCTACTGACTGAATGAAAGGAGCTGGCATCTCACTTTCTTTGAATCTTCTTTATCATGCTAAGAGGAGCAGGAAAAAGCAAAAAATTTCAGAATTGCACCTTGCAATGCGGAGAAATTACTGTTTGTGCATTTACAATATTCATTGATTTTTGCCATTGAAAAACATCATGTTATTCATATACCAGAAATGATTGAAGCTACTGACTGAATGAAAGGAGCTGGCATCTCACTCTCTTTGAATCTTCTTTATCATGCTAAGAGGAGCAGGAAAAAGCAAAAAATTTCAGAATTGCACCTTGCAATGCGGAGAAATTACTGTTTGTGCATTTACAATATTCATTGATTTTTGCCATTGAAAAACGTCCAGAAATGATTGAAGCTACTGACTGAATGAAAGGAGCTGGCATCTCACTCTCTTTGAATCTTCTTTATCATGCTAAGAGGAGCAGGAAAAAGCAAAAAATTTCAGAATTGCACCTTGCAATGCGGAGAAATTACTGTTTGTGCATTTACAATATTCATTGATTTTTGCCATTGAAAAACGTCCAGAAATGATTGAAGCTACTGACTGAATGAAAGGAGCTGGCATCTCACTCTCTTTGAATCTTCTTTATCATGCTAAGAGGAGCAGGAAAAAGCAAAAAATTTCAGAATTGCACCTTGCAATGCGGAGAAATTACTGTTTGTGCATTCACAATATTCATTGATTTTTGCCATTGAAAAACATCATGTTATTCATATACCAGAAATGATTGAAGCTACTGACTGAATGAAAGGAGCTGGCATCTCGCTCTCTTTGAATCTTCTTTATCATGCTAAGAGGAGCAGGAAAAAGCAAAAAATTTCAGAATTGCACCTTGCAATGCGGAGAAATTACTGTTTGTGCATTTACAATATTCATTGATTTTTGCCATTGAAAAACGTCCAGAAATGATTGAAGCTACTGACTGAATGAAAGGAGCTGGCATCTCACTCTCTTTGAATCTTCTTTATCATGCTAAGAGGAGCAGGAAAAAGCAAAAAATTTCAGAATTGCACCTTGCAATGTGGAGAAATTACTGTTTGTGCATTTACAATATTCATTGATTTTTGCCATTGAAAAACATCATGTTATTCATATACCAGAAATGATTGAAGCTACTGACTGAATGAAAGGAGCTGTCATCTCACTCTCTTTGAATCTTCTTTATCATGCTAAGAGGAGCAGGAAAAAGCAAAAAATTTCAGAATTGCACCTTGCAATGCGGAGAAATTACTGTTTGTGCATTTACAATATTCATTGATTTTTGCCATTGAAAAACGTCCAGAAATGATTGAAGCTACTGACTGAATGAAAGGAGCTGGCATCTCACTCTCTTTGAATCTTCTTTATCATGCTAAGAGGAGCAGGAAAAAGCAAAAAATCTCAGAATTGCACCTTGCAATGCGGAGAAATTACTGTTTGTGCTTTTACAATATTCATTGATTTTTGCCATTGAAAAACATCATGTTATTCATATACCAGAAATGTTTGAAGCTACTGACTGAATGAAAGGAGCTGGCATCTCACTCTCTTTGAATCTTCTTTATCATGCTAAGAGGAGCAGGAAAAAGCAAAAAATTTCAGAATTGCACCTTGCAATGCGGAGAAATTACTGTTTGTGCATTTACAATATTCATTGATTTTTGCCATTGAAAAACGTCCAGAAATGATTGAAGCTACTGACTGAATGAATGGAGCTGGCATCTCACTCTCTTTGAATCTTCTTTATCATGCTAAGAGGAGCAGGAAAAAGCAAAAAATTTCAGAATTGCACCTTGCAATGCGGAGAAATTACTGTTTGTGCATTTACAATATTCATTGATTTTTGCCATTGAAAAACGTCCAGAAATGATTGAAGCTACTGACTGAATGAAAGGAGCTGGCATCTCACTCTCTTTGAATCTTCTTTATCATGCTAAGAGGAGCAGGAAAAAGCAAAAAATTTCAGAATTGCAACTTGCAATGCGGAGAAATTACTGTTTGTGCATTTACAATATTCATTGATTTTTGCCATTGAAAAACATCATGTTATTCATATACCAGAAATGATTGAAGCTACTGACTGAATGAAAGGAGCTGGCATCTCACTCTCTTTGAATCTTCTTTATCATGCTAAGAGGAGCAGGAAAAAGCAAAAAATTTCAGAATTGCACCTTGCAATGCGGAGAAATTACTGTTTGTGCATTTACAATATTCATTGATTTTTGCCATTGAAAAACGTCCAGAAATGATTGAAGCTACTGACTGAATGAAAGGAGCTGGCATCTCACTCTCTTTGAATCTTCTTTATCATGCTAAGAGGAGCAGGAAAAAGCAAAAAATTTCAGAATTGCACCTTGCAATGCGGAGAAATTACTGTTTGTGCTTTTACAATATTCATTGATTTTTGCCATTGAAAAACATCATGTTATTCATATACCAGAAATGTTTGAAGCTACTGACTGAATGAAAGGAGCTGGCATCTCACTCTCTTTGAATCTTCTTTATCATGCTAAGAGGAGCAGGAAAAAGCAAAAAATTTCAGAATTGCACCTTGCAATGCGGAGAAATTACTGTTTGTGCATTTACAATATTCATTGATTTTTGCCATTGAAAAACGTCCAGAAAGGATTGAAGCTACTGACTGAATGAAAGGAGCTGGCATCTCACTCTCTTTGAATCTTGTTTATCATGCTAAGAGGAGCAGGAAAAAGCAAAAAATTTCAGAATTGCACCTTGCAATGCGGAGAAATTACTGTTTGTGCATTTACAATATTCATTGATTTTTGCCATTGAAAAACGTCCAGAAATGATTGAAGCTACTGACTGAATGAAAGGAGCTGGCATCTCACTCTCTTTGAATCTTCTTTATCATGCTAAGAGGAGCAGGAAAAAGCAAAAAATTTCAGAATTGCACCTTGCAATGCGGAGAAATTACTGTTTGTGCTTTTACAATATTCATTGATTTTTGCCATTGAAAAACATCATGTTATTCATATACCAGAAATGTTTGAAGCTACTGACTGAATGAAAGGAGCTGGCATCTCACTCTCTTTGAATCTTCTTTATCATGCTAAGAGGAGCAGGAAAAAGCAAAAAAATTCAGAATTGCACCTTGCAATGCGGAGAAATTACTGTTTGTGCATTTACAATATTCATTGATTTTTGCCATTGAAAAACGTCCAGAAATGATTGAAGCTACTGACTGAATGAAAGGAGCTGGCATCTCACTCTCTTTGAATCTTCTTTATCATGCTAAGAGGAGCAGGAAAAAGCAAAAAATTTCAGAATTGCAACTTGCAATGCGGAGAAATTACTGTTTGTGCATTTACAATATTCATTGATTTTTGCCATTGAAAAACATCATGTTATTCATATACCAGAAATGATTGAAGCTACTGACTGAATGAAAGGAGCTGGCATCTCACTCTCTTTGAATCTTCTTTATCATGCTAAGAGGAGCAGGAAAAAGCAAAAAAATTCAGAATTGCACCTTGCAATGCGGAGAAATTACTGTTTGTGCATTTACAATATTCATTGATTTTTGCCATTGAAAAACGTCCAGAAATGATTGAAGCTACTGACTGAATGAAAGGAGCTGGCATCTCACTCTCTTTGAATCTTCTTTATCATGCTAAGAGGAGCAGGAAAAAGCAAAAAATTTCAGAATTGCAACTTGCAATGCGGAGAAATTACTGTTTGTGCATTTACAATATTCATTGATTTTTGCCATTGAAAAACATCATGTTATTCATATACCAGAAATGATTGAAGCTACTGACTGAATGAAAGGAGCTGGCATCTCACTCTCTTTGAATCTTCTTTATCATGCTAAGAGGAGCAGGAAAAAGCAAAAAATTTCAGAATTGCACCTTGCAATGCGGAGAAATTACTGTTTGTGCATTTACAATATTCATTGATTTTTGCCATTGAAAAACGTCCAGAAATGATTGAAGCTACTGACTGAATGAAAGGAGCTGGCATCTCACTCTCTTTGAATCTTCTTTATCATGCTAAGAGGAGCAGGAAAAGCAAAAAATTTCAGAATTGCACCTTGCAATGCGGAGAAATTACTGTTTGTGCTTTTACAATATTCATTGATTTTTGCCATTGAAAAACATCATGTTATTCATATACCAGAAATGTTTGAAGCTACTGACTGAATGAAAGGAGCTGGCATCTCAATCTCTTTGAATCTTCTTTATCATGCTAAGAGGAGCAGGAAAAAGCAAAAAATTTCAGAATTGCACCTTGCAATGCGGAGAAATTACTGTTTGTGCATTTACAATATTCATTGATTTTTGCCATTGAAAAACGTCCAGAAATGATTGAAGCTACTGACTGAATGAAAGGAGCTGGCATCTCACTCTCTTTGAATCTTCTTTATCATGCTAAGAGGAGCAGGAAAAAGCAAAAAATTTCAGAATTGCACCTTGCAATGCGGAGAAATTACTGTTTGTGCATTTACAATATTCATTGATTTTTGCCATTGAAAAACATCCAGAAATGATTGAAGCTACTGACTGAATGAAAGGAGCTGGCATCTCACTCTCTTTGAATCTTCTTTATCATGCTAAGAGGAGCAGGAAAAAGCAAAAAATTTCAGAATTGCACCTTGCAATGCGGAGAAATTACTGTTTGTGCATTTACAATATTCATTGATTTTTGCCATTGAAAAACATCATGTTATTCATATACCAGAAATGATTGAAGCTACTGACTGAATGAAAGGAGCTGGCATCTTACTCTCTTTGAATCTTCTTTGTCATGCCAAGAGGAGCAGGAAAAAGCAAAAAATTTCAGAATTGCACCTTGCAATGCGGAGAAATTACTGTTTGTGCATTTACAATATTCATTGATTTTTGCCATTGAAAAACGTCCAGAAATGATTGAAGCTACTGACTGAATGAAAGGAGCTGGCATCTCACTCTCTTTGAATCTTCTTTATCATGCTAAGAGGAGCAGGAAAAAGCAAAAAATTTCAGAATTGCACCTTGCAATGCGGAGAAATTACTGTTTGTGCATTTACAATATTCATTGATTTTTGCCATTGAAAAACGTCCAGAAATGATTGAAGCTACTGACTGAATGAAAGGAGCTGGCATCTCACTCTCTTTGAATCTTCTTTATCATGCTAAGAGGAGCAGGAAAAAGCAAAAAATTTCAGAATTGCACCTTGCAATGCGGAGAAATTACTGTTTGTGCATTTACAATATTCATTGATTTTTGCCATTGAAAAACATCATGTTATTCATATACCAGAAATGTTTGAAGCTACTGACTGAATGAAAGGAGCTGGCATCTCACTCTCTTTGAATCTTCTTTATCATGCTAAGAGGAGCAGGAAAAAGCAAAAAATTTCAGAATTGCACCTTGCAATTCGGAGAAATTACTGTTTGTGCATTTACAATATTCATTGATTTTTGCCATTGAAAAACGTCCAGAAATGATTGAAGCTACTGACTGAATGAAAGGAGCTGGCATCTCACTCTCTTTGAATCTTCTTTATCATGCTAAGAGGAGCAGGAAAAAGCAAAAAATTTCAGAATTGCACCTTGCAATGCGGAGAAATTACTGTTTGTGCATTTACAATATTCATTGATTTTTGCCATTGAAAAACGTCCAGAAATGATTGAAGCTACTGACTGAATGAAAGGAGCTGGCATCTCACTCTCTTTGAATCTTCTTTATCATGCTAAGAGGAGCAGGAAAAAGCAAAAAATTTCAGAATTGCACCTTGCAATGCGGAGAAATTACTCTTTGTGCATTTACAATATTCATTGATTTTTGCCATTGAAAAACATCATGTTATTCATATACCAGAAATGTTTGAAGCTACTGACTGAATGAAAGGAGCTGGCATCTCACTCTCTTTGAATCTTCTTTATCGTGCTAAGAGGAGCAGGAAAAAGCAAAAAATTTCAGAATTGCACCTTGCAATGCGGAGAAATTACTGTTTGTGCATTTACAATATTCATTGATTTTTGCCATTGAAAAACATCATGTTATTCATATACCAGAAATGTTTGAAGCTACTGACTGAATGAAAGGAGCTGGCATCTCACTCTCTTTGAATCTTCTTTATCATGCTAAGAGGAGCAGGAAAAAGCAAAAAATTTCAGAATTGCACCTTGCAATGTGGAGAAATTACTGTTTGTGCATTTACAATATTCATTGATTTTTACCATTGAAAAACGTCCAGAAATGATTGAAGCTACTGACTGAATGAAAGTAGCTGGCATCTCACTCTCTTTGAATCTTCTTTATCATGCTAAGAGGAGCAGGAAAAAGCAAAAAATTTCAGACTTGCACCTTGCAATGCGGAGAAATTACTGTTTGTGCATTTACAATATTCATTGATTTTTGCCATTGAAAAACATCATGTTATTCATATACCAGAAATGTTTGAAGCTACTGACTGAATGAAAGGAGCTGGCATCTCACTCTCTTTGAATCTTCTTTATCATGCTAAGAGGAGCAGGAAACAGCAAA
This sequence comes from Phyllobates terribilis, assembly GCF_046119375.1. Taxonomy (NCBI): domain Eukaryota; kingdom Metazoa; phylum Chordata; class Amphibia; order Anura; family Dendrobatidae; genus Phyllobates; species Phyllobates terribilis. The sequence continues at coordinate 177,774 of NW_027364414.1, forward strand.
AAATTTCAGAATTGCACCTTGCAATGTGGAGAAATTACTGTTTGTGCATTTACAATATTCATTGATTTTTGCCATTGAAAAACGTCCAGAAATGATTGAAGCTACTGACTGAATGAAAGGAGCTGGCATCTCACTCTCTTTGAATCTTCTCTATCATGCTAAGAGGAGCAGGAAAAAGCAAAAAATTTCAGAATTGCACCTTGCAATGCGGAGAAATTACTGTTTGTGCATTTACAATATTCATTGATTTTTGCCATTGAAAAACGTCCAGAAATGATTGAAGCTACTGACTGAATGAAAGGAGCTGGCATCTCACTCTCTTTGAATCTTCTTTATCATGCTAAGAGGAGCAGGAAAAATCAAAAAATTTCAGAATTGCACCTTGCAATGCGGAGAAATTACTGTTTGTGCATTTACAATATTCAATGATTTTTGCCATTGAAAAACATGTTATTCATATACCAGAAATGTTTGAAGCTACTGACTGAATGAAAGGAGCTGGCACCTCACTCTCTTTGAATCTTCTTTATCATGCTAAGAGGAGCGGGAAAAAGCAAAAAATTTCAGAATTGCACCTTGCAATGCGGAGAAATTACTGTTTGTGCATTTACAATATTCATTGATTTTTGCCATTGAAAAACATCCAGAAATGATTGAAGGTACTGACTGAATGAAAGGAGCTGGCATCTCACTCTCTTTGAATCTTCTTTATCATGCTAAGAGGATCAGGAAAAAGCAAAAAATTTCAGAATTGCACCTTGCAATGCGGAGAAATTACTGTTTGTGCATTTACAATATTCATTGATTTTTGCCATTGAAAAACGTCCAGAAATGATTGAAGCTACTGACTGAATGAAAGGAGCTGGCATCTCACTCTCTTTGAATCTTCTTTATCATGCTAAGAGGAGCAGGAAAAAGCAAAAAATTTCAGAATTGCACCTTGCAATGCGGAGAAATTACAGTTTGTGCATTTACAATATTGATTGATTTTTGCCATTGAAAAACATCCAGAAATGATTGAAGCTACTGACTGAATGAAAGGAGCTGGCATCTCACTCTCTTTGAATCTTCTTTATCATGCTAAGAGGAGCAGGAAAAAGCAAAAAATTTCAGAATTGCACCTTGCAATGCGGAGAAATTACTGTTTGTGCATTTACAATATTCATTGATTTTTGCCATTGAAAAACGTCCAGAAATGATTGAAGCTACTGACTGAATGAAAGGAGCTGGCATCTCACTCTCTTTGAATCTTCTTTATCATGCTAAGAGGAGCAGGAAAAAGCAAAAAATTTCAGAATTGCACCTTGCAATGCGGAGAAATTACTGTTTGTGCATTTACAATATTCATTGATTTTTGCCATTGAAAAACATCATGTTATTCATATACCAGAAATGATAGAAGCTACTGACTGAATGAAAGGAGCTGGCATCTTACTCTCTTTGAATCTTCTTTGTCATGCTAAGAGGAGCAGGAAAAAGCAAAAAATTTCAGAATTGCACCTTGCAATGCGGAGAAATTACTGTTTGTGCATTTACAATATTCATTGATTTTTGCCATTGAAAAACGTCCAGAAATGATTGAAGCTACTGACTGAATGAAAGGAGCTGGCATCTCACTCTCTTTGAATCTTCTTTATCATGCTAAGTGGAGCAGGAAAAAGCAAAAAATTTCAGAATTGCACCTTGCAATGCGGAGAAATTACTGTTTGTGCTTTTACAATATTCATTGATTTTTGAAATTGAAAAACATCATGTTATTCATATACCAGAAATGTTTGAAGCTACTGACTGAATGAAAGGAGCTGGCATCTCAATCTCTTTGAATCTTCTTTATCATGCTAAGAGGAGCAGGAAAAAGCAAAAAATTTCAGAATTGCACCTTGCAATGCGGAGAAATTACTGTTTGTGCATTTACAATATTCATTGATTTTTGCCATTGAAAAACGTCCAGAAATGATTGAAGCTACTGACTGAATGAAAGGAGCTGGCATCTCACTCTCTTTGAATCTTCTTTATCATGCTAAGAGGAGCAGGAAAAAGCAAAAAATTTCAGAATTGCACCTTGCAATGCGGAGAAATTACTGTTTGTGCATTTACAATATTCATTGATTTTTGCCATTGAAAAACGTCCAGAAATGATTGAAGCTACTGACTGAATGAAAGGAGCTGGCATCTCACTCTCTTTGAATCTTCTTTATCATGCTAAGAGGAGCAGGAAAAAGCAAAAAATTTCAGAATTGCACCTTGCAATGCGGAGAAATTACTGTTTGTGCATTTACAATATTCATTGATTTTTGCCATTGAAAAACATCATGTTATTCATATACCAGAAATGATTGAAGCTACTGACTGAATGAAAGGAGCTGGCATCTTACTCTCTTTGAATCTTCTTTGTCATGCTAAGAGGAGCAGAAAAAAGCAAAAAATTTCAGAATTGCACCTTGCAATGCGGAGAAATTACTGTTTGTGCATTTACAATATTCATTGATTTTTGCCATTGAAAAACGTCCAGAAATGATTGAAGCTACTGACTGAATGAAAGGAGCTGGCATCTCACTCTCTTTGAATCTTCTTTATCATGCTAAGAGGAGCAGGAAAAAGCAAAAAATTTCAGAATTGCACCTTGCAATGCGGAGAAATTACTGTTTGTGCATTTACAATATTCATTGATTTTTGCCATTGAAAAACGTCCAGAAATGATTGAAGCTACTGACTGAATGAAAGGAGCTGGCATCTCACTCTCTTTGAATCTTCTTTATCATGCTAAGAGGAGCAGGAAAAAGCAAAAAATTTCAGAATTGCACCTTGCAATGCGGAGAAATTACTGTTTGTGCATTTACAATATTCATTGATTTTTGCCATTGAAAAACATCATGTTATTCATATACCAGAAATGTTTGAAGCTACTGACTGAATGAAAGGAGCTGGCATCTCACTCTCTTTGAATCTGCTTTATCATGCTAAGAGGAGCAGGAAAAAGCAAAAAATTTCAGAATTGCACCTTGCAATGCGGAGAAATTACTGTTTGTGCATTTACAATATTCATTGATTTTTGCCATTGAAAAACGTCCAGAAATGATTGAAGCTACTGACTGAATGAAAGGAGCTGGCATCTCACTCTCTTTGAATCTTCTTTATCATGCTAAGAGGAGCAGGAAAAAGCAAAAAATTTCAGAATTGCACCTTGCAATGCGGAGAAATTACTGTTTGTGCATTTACAATATTCATTGATTTTTGCCATTGAAAAACGTCCAGAAATGATTGAAGCTACTGACTGAATGAAAGGAGCTGGCATCTCACTCTCTTTGAATCTTCTTTATCATGCTAAGAGGAGCAGGAAAAAGCAAAAAATTTCAGAATTGCACCTTGCAATGCGGAGAAATTACTCTTTGTGCATTTACAATATTCATTGATTTTTGCCATTGAAAAACATCATGTTATTCATATACCAGAAATGTTTGAAGCTACTGACTGAATGAAAGGAGCTGGCATCTCACTCTCTTTGAATCTTCTTTATCGTGCTAAGAGGAGCAGGAAAAAGCAAAAAATTTCAGAATTGCACCTTGCAATGCGGAGAAATTACTGTTTGTGCATTTACAATATTCATTGATTTTTGCCATTGAAAAACATCATGTTATTCATATACCAGAAATGTTTGAAGCTACTGACTGAATGAAAGGAGCTGGCATCTCACTCTCTTTGAATCTTCTTTATCATGCTAAGAGGAGCAGGAAAAAGCAAAAAATTTCAGAATTGCACCTTGCAATGTGGAGAAATTACTGTTTGTGCATTTACAATATTCATTGATTTTTACCATTGAAAAACGTCCAGAAATGATTGAAGCTACTGACTGAATGAAAGTAGCTGGCATCTCACTCTCTTTGAATCTTCTTTATCATGCTAAGAGGAGCAGGAAAAAGCAAAAAATTTCAGACTTGCACCTTGCAATGCGGAGAAATTACTGTTTGTGCATTTACAATATTCATTGATTTTTGCCATTGAAAAACATCATGTTATTCATATACCAGAAATGTTTGAAGCTACTGACTGAATGAAAGGAGCTGGCATCTCACTCTCTTTGAATCTTCTTTATCATGCTAAGAGGAGCAGGAAAAAGCAAAAAATTTCAGAATTGCACCTTGCAATGTGGAGAAATTACTGTTTGTGCATTTACAATATTCATTGATTTTTGCCATTGAAAAACGTCCAGAAATGATTGAAGCTACTGACTGAATGAAAGGAGCTGGCATCTCACTCTCTTTGAATCTTCTTTATCATGCTAAGAGGAGCAGGAAAAAGCAAAAAATTTCAGAATTGCACCTTGCAATGCGGAGAAATTACTGTTTGTGCATTTACAATATTCATTGATTTTTGCCATTGAAAAACGTCCAGAAATGATTGAAGCTACTGACTGAATGAAAGGAGCTGGCATCTCACTCTCTTTGAATCTTCTTTATCATGCTAAGAGGAGCAGGAAAAATCAAAAAATTTCAGAATTGCACCTTGCAATGCGGAGAAATTACTGTTTGTGCATTTACAATATTCAATGATTTTTGCCATTGAAAAACATGTTATTCATATACCAGAAATGTTTGAAGCTACTGACTGAATGAAAGGAGCTGGCACCTCACTCTCTTTGAATCTTCTTTATCATGCTAAGAGGAGCGGGAAAAAGCAAAAAATTTCAGAATTGCACCTTGCAATGCGGAGAAATTACTGTTTGTGCATTTACAATATTCATTGATTTTTGCCATTGAAAAACATCCAGAAATGATTGAAGGTACTGACTGAATGAAAGGAGCTGGCATCTCACTCTCTTTGAATCTTCTTTATCATGCTAAGAGGAGCAGGAAAAAGCAAAAAATTTCAGAATTGCACCTTGCAATGCGGAGAAATTACTGTTTGTGCATTTACAATATTCATTGATTTTTGCCATTGAAAAACGTCCAGAAATGATTGAAGCTACTGACTGAATGAAAGGAGCTGGCATCTCACTCTCTTTGAATCTTCTTTATCATGCTAAGAGGAGCAGGAAAAAGCAAAAAATTTCAGAATTGCACCTTGCAATGCGGAGAAATTACAGTTTGTGCATTTACAATATTCATTGATTTTTGCCATTGAAAAACATCCAGAAATGATTGAAGCTACTGACTGAATGAAAGGAGCTGGCATCTCACTCTCTTTGAATCTTCTTTATCATGCTAAGAGGAGCAGGAAAAAGCAAAAAATTTCAGAATTGCACCTTGCAATGCGGAGAAATTACTGTTTGTGCATTTACAATATTCATTGATTTTTGCCATTGAAAAACGTCCAGAAATGATTGAAGCTACTGACTGAATGAAAGGAGCTGGCATCTCACTCTCTTTGAATCTTCTTTATCATGCTAAGAGGAGCAGGAAAAAGCAAAAAATTTCAGAATTGCACCTTGCAATGCGGAGAAATTACTGTTTGTGCATTTACAATATTCATTGATTTTTGCCATTGAAAAACATCATGTTATTCATATACCAGAAATGATAGAAGCTACTGACTGAATGAAAGGAGCTGGCATCTTACTCTCTTTGAATCTTCTTTGTCATGCTAAGAGGAGCAGGAAAAAGCAAAAAATTTCAGAATTGCACCTTGCAATGCGGAGAAATTACTGTTTGTGCATTTACAATATTCATTGATTTTTGCCATTGAAAAACGTCCAGAAATGATTGAAGCTACTGACTGAATGAAAGGAGCTGGCATCTCACTCTCTTTGAATCTTCTTTATCTTGCTAAGTGGAGCAGGAAAAAGCAAAAAATTTCAGAATTGCACCTTGCAATGCGGAGAAATTACTGTTTGTGCATTTACAATATTCATTGATTTTTGCCATTGAAAAACATCATGTTATTCATATACCAGAAATGTTTGAAGCTACTGACTGAATGAAAGGAGCTGGCATCTCACTCTCTTTGAATCTTCTTTATCATGCTAAGAGGAGCAGGAAAAAGCAAAAAATTTCAGAATTGCACCTTGCAATGTGGAGAAATTACTGTTTGTGCATTTACAATATTCATTGATTTTTACCATTGAAAAACGTCCAGAAATGATTGAAGCTACTGACTGAATGAAAGTAGCTGGCATCTCACTCTCTTTGAATCTTCTTTATCATGCTAAGAGGAGCAGGAAAAAGCAAAAAATTTCAGAATTGCACCTTGCAATCCAGAGAAATTACTGTTTGTGCATTTACAATATTCATTGATTTTTGCCATTGAAAAACATCATGTTATTCATATACCAGAAATGTTTGAAGCTACTGACTGAATGAAAGGAGCTGGCATCTCACTCTCTTTGAATCTTCTTTATCATGCTAAGAGGAGCAGGAAAAAGCAAAAAATTTCAGAATTGCACCTTGCAATGCGGAGAAATTACTGTTTGTGCATTTACAATATTCATTGATTTTTGCCATTGAAAAACGTCCAGAAATGATTGAAGCTACTGACTGAATGAAAGGAGCTGGCATCTCACTCTCTTTGAATCTTGTTTATCATGCTAAGAGGAGCAGGAAAAAGCAAAAAATTTCAGAATTGCACCTTGCAATGCGGAGAAATTACTGTTTGTGCATTTACAATATTCATTGATTTTTGCCATTGAAAAACGTCCAGAAATGATTGAAGCTACTGACTGAATGAAAGGAGCTGGCATCTCACTCTCTTTGAATCTTCTTTATCATGCTAAGAGGAGCAGGAAAAAGCAAAAAATTTCAGAATTGCACTTTGCAATGCGGAGAAATTACTGTTTGTGCATTTACAATATTCATTGATTTTTGCCATTGAAAAACATCATGTTATTCATATACCAGAAATGATTGAAGCTACTGACTGAATGAAAGGAGCTGGCATCTCACTCTCTTTGAATCTTCTTTATCATGCTAAGAGGAGCAGGAAAAAGCAAAAAATTTCAGAATTGCACCTTGCAATGCGGAGAAATTACTGTTTGTGCATTTACAATATTCATTGATTTTTGCCATTGAAAAACGTCCAGAAATGTTTGAAGCTACTGACTGAATGAAAGGAGCTGGCATCTCACTCTCTTTGAATCTTCTTTATCATGCTAGGATTAGCAGGAAAAAGCAAAAAATTTCAGAATTGCACCTTGCAATGTGGAGATATTACTGTTTGTGCATTTACAATATTCATTGAATTTTGCCATTGAAAAACGTCCAGAAATGTTTGAAGCTACTGACTGAATGAAAGGAGCTGGCATCTCACTCTCTTTGAATCTTCTTTATCATGCTAGGAGTAGCAGGAAAAAGCAAAAAATTTCAGAATTGCACTTTGCAATGTGGAGATATTACTGTTTGTGCATTTACAATATTCATTGATTTTTGCCATTGAAAAACATCCAGAAATGTTTATACCAGAAATGTTTGAAGCTACTGACTGAATGAAAGGAGCTGGCATCTCACTCTCTTTGAATCTTCTTTATCATGCTAAGAGGAGCAGGAAAAAGCAAAAAATTTCAGAATTGCACTTTGCAATGCGGAGAAATTACTGTTTGTGCATTTACAATATTCATTGATTTTTGCCATTGAAAAAGTCCAGAAATGACTGAAGCTACTGACTGAATGAAAGGAGCTGGCATCTCACTCTCTTTGAATCTTCTTTATCATGCTAAGAGGAGCTGGAAAAAGCAAAAAATTTCAGAATTGCATCTTGCAATGCGGAGAAATTACTGTTTGTGCATTTACAATATTCATTGATTTTTGCCATTGAAAAACGTCCAGAAATGATTGAAGCTACTGACTGAATGAAAGGAGCTGGCATCTCACTCTCTTTGAATCTTCTTTATCATGCTAAGAGGAGCAGGAAAAAGCAAAAAATTTCAGAATTGCACCTTGCAATGCGGAGAAATTACTGTTTGTGCATTTACAATATTCATTGATTTTTGCCATTGAAAAACATCATGTTATTCATATACCAGAAATGATTGAAGCTACTGACTGAATGAAAGGAGCTGGCATCTCACTCTCTTTGAATCTTCTTTATCATGCTAAGAGGAGCAGGAAAAAGCAAAAAATTTCAGAATTGCACCTTGCAATGCGGAGAAATTACTGTTTGTGCATTTACAATATTCATTGATTTTTGCCATTGAAAAACATCCAGAAATGATTGAAGCTACTGACTGAATGAAAGGAGCTGGCATCTCACTCTCTTTGAATCTTCTTTATCATGCTAAGAGGAGCAGGAAAAAGCAAAAAATTTCAGAATTGCACCTTGCAATGTGGAGATATTACTGTTTGTGCATTTACAATATTCATTGAATTTTGCCATTGAAAAACGTCCAGAAATGTTTGAAGCTACTGACTGAATGAAAGGAGCTGGCATCTCACTCTATTTGAATCTTCTTTATCATGCTAGGATTAGCAGGAAAAAGCAAAAAATTTCAGAATTGCACCTTGCAATGTGGAGATATTACTGTTTGTGCATTTACAATATTCATTGATTTTTGCCATTGAAAAACGTCCAGAAATGTTTATACCAGAAATGTTTGAAGCTACTGACTGAATGAAAGGAGCTGGCATCTCACTCTCTTTGAATCTTCTTTATCATGCTAAGAGGAGCAGGAAAAAGCAAAAAATTTCAGAATTGCACCTTGCAATGCGGAGAAATTACTTTTTGTGCATTTACAATATTCATTGATTTTTGCCATTGAAAAACGTCCAGAAATGACTGAAGCTACTGACTGAATGAAAGGAGCTGGCATCTCACTCTCTTTGAATCTTCTTTACCATGCTAAGAGGAGCAGGAAAAAGCAAAAAAATTCAGAATTGCACCTTGCAATGCGGAGAAATTACTGTTTGTGCATTTACAATATTCATTGATTTTTGCCATTGAAAAACGTCCAGAAATGATTGAAGCTACTGACTGAATGAAAGGAGCTGACATCTCACTCTCTTTGAATCTTCTTTATCATGCTAGGATTAGCAGGAAAAAGCAAAAAATTTCAGAATTGCACCTTGCAATGTGGAGATATTACTGCTTGTGCATTTACAATATTCATTGATTTTTGCCAATGAAAAACGTCCAGAAATGTTTGAAGCTACTGACTGAATGAAAGGAGCTGGCATCTCACTCTATTTGAATCTTCTTTATCATGCTAGGGTTAGCAGGAAAAAGCAAAAAATTTCAGCATTGCACCTTGCAATGTGGAGATATTACTGTTTGTGCATTTACAATATTCATTGATTTTTGCCATTGAAAAACGTCCAGAAATGTTTATACCAGAAATGTTTGAAGCTACTGACTGAAAGAAAGGAGCTGGCATCTCACTCTCTTTGAATCTTCTTTATCATGCTAAGAGGAGCAGGAAAAAGCAAAAAATTTCAGAATTGCACCTTGCAATGCGGAGAAATTACTGTTTGTGCATTTACAATATTCATTGATTTTTGCCCTTGAAAAACGTCCAGAAATGACTGAAGCTACTGACTGAATGAAAGGAGCTGGCATCTCACTCTCTTTGAATCTTCTTTATCATGCTAAGAGGAGCAGGAAAAACCAAAAAATTTCAGAATTGCATCTTGCAATGCGGAGAAATTACTGTTTGTGCATTTACAATATTCATTGATTTTTGCCATTGAAAAACGTCCAGAAATGATTGAAGCTACTGACTGAATGAAAGGAGCTGGCATCTCACTCTCTTTGAATCTTCTTTATCATGCTAAGAGGAGCAGGAAAAAGCAAAAAATTTCAGAATTGCACCTTGCAATGCGGAGAAATTACTGTTTGTGCATTTACAATATTCATTGATTTTTGCCATTGAAAAACATCATGTTATTCATATACCAGAAATGATTGAAGCTACTGACTGAATGAAAGGAGCTGGCATCTCACTCTCTTTGAATCTTCTTTATCATGCTAAGAGGAGCAGGAAAAAGCAAAAAATTTCAGAATTGCACCTTGCAATGCGGAGAAATTACTGTTTGTGCATTTACAATATTCATTGATTTTTGCCATTGAAAAACGTCCAGAAATGATTGAAGCTACTGACTGAATGAAAGGAGCTGGCATCTCACTCTCTTTGAATCTTCTTTATCATGCTAAGAGGAGCAGGAAAAAGCAAAAAATTTCAGAATTGCACCTTGCAATGCGGAGAAATTACTGTTTGTGCATTTACAATATTCATTGATTTTTGCCATTGAAAAACGTCCAGAAATGATTGAAGCTACTGACTGAATGAAAGGAGCTGGCATCTCACTCTCTTTGAATCTTCTTTATCATGCTAGGATTAGCAGGAAAAAGCAAAAAATTTCAGAATTGCACCTGGCAATGTGGAGATATTACTGTTTGTGCATTTACAATATTCATTGAATTTTGCCATTGAAAAACGTCCAGAAATGTTTGAAGCTACTGACTGAATGAAAGGAGCTGGCATCTCACTCTATTTGAATCTTCTTTATCATGCTAGGATTAGCAGGAAAAAGCAAAAAATTTCAGAATTGCACCTTGCAATGTGGAGATATTACTGTTTGTGCTTTTACAATATTCATTGATTTTTGCCATTGAAAAACGTCCAGAAATGTTTATACCAGAAATGTTTGAAGCTACTGACTGAATGAAAGGAGCTGGCATCTCACTCTCTTTGAATCTTCTTTATCATGCTAAGAGGAGCAGGAAAAAGCAAAAAATTTCAGAATTGCACCTTGCAATGCGGAGAAATTACTGTTTGTGCATTTACAATATTCATTGATTTTTGCCATTGAAAAACGTCCAGAAATGACTGAAGCTACTGACTGAATGAAAGGAGCTGGCATCTCACTCTCTTTGAATCTTCTTTATCATGCTAAGAGGAGCAGGAAAAAGCAAAAAATTTCAGAATTGCACCTTGCAATGCGGAGAAATTACAGTTTGTGCATTTACAATATTCATTGATTTTTGCCATTGAAAAACGTCCGGAAATGATTGAAGCTACTGACTGAATGAAAGGAGCTGGCATCTCACTCTCTTTGAATCTTCTTTATCATGCTAAGAGGAGCAGGAAAAAGCAAAAAATTTCAGAATTGCACCTTGCAATGCGGAGAAATTACTGTTTGTGCATTTACAATATTCATTGATTTTTGCCATTGAAAAACATCATGTTATTCATATACCAGAAATGATTGAAGCTACTGACTGAATGAAAGGAGCTGGCATCTCACTCTCTTTGAATCTTCTTTATCATGCTAAGAGGAGCAGGAAAAAGCAAAAAATTTCAGAATTGCACCTTGCAATGTGGAGATATTACTGTTTGTGCATTTACAATATTCATTGAATTTTGCCATTGAAAAACGTCCAGAAATGTTTGAAGCTACTGACTGAATGAAAGGAGCTGGCATCTCACTCTATTTGAATCTTCTTTATCATGCTAGGATTAGCAGGAAAAAGCAAAAAATTTCAGAATTGCACCTTGCAATGTGGAGATATTACTGTTTGTGCATTTACAATATTCATTGATTTTTGCCATTGAAAAACGTCCAGAAATGTTTATACCAGAAATGTTTGAAGCTACTGACTGAATGAAAGGAGCTGGCATCTCACTCTCTTTGAATCTTCTTTATCATGCTAAGAGGAGCAGGAAAAAGCAAAAAATTTCAGAATTGCACCTTGCAATGCGGAGAAATTACTTTTTGTGCATTTACAATATTCATTGATTTTTGCCATTGAAAAACGTCCAGAAATGACTGAAGCTACTGACTGAATGAAAGGAGCTGGCATCTCACTCTCTTTGAATCTTCTTTACCATGCTAAGAGGAGCAGGAAAAAGCAAAAAAATTCAGAATTGCACCTTGCAATGCGGAGAAATTACTGTTTGTGCATTTACAATATTCATTGATTTTTGCCATTGAAAAACGTCCAGAAATGATTGAAGCTACTGACTGAATGAAAGGAGCTGGCATCTCACTCTCTTTGAATCTTCTTTATCATGCTAAGAGTAGCAGGAAAAAGCAAAAAATTTCAGAATTGCACCTTGCAATGTGGAGATATTACTGTTTGTGCATTTACAATATTCATTGATTTTTGCCATTGAAAAACGTCCAGAAATGTTTGAAGCTACTGACTGAATGAAAGGAGCTGGCATCTCACTCTCTTTGAATCTTCTTTATCATGCTAGGATTAGCAGGAAAAAGCAAAAAATTTCAGAATTGCACCTTGCAATGTGGAGATATTACTGTTTGTGCATTTACAATATTCATTGATTTTTGCCATTGAAAAACATCATGTTATTCATATACCAGAAATGTTTGAAGCTACTGACTGAATGAAAGGAGCTGACATCTCACTCTCTTTGAATCTTCTTTATCATGCTAGGATTAGCAGGAAAAAGCAAAAAATTTCAGAATTGCACCTTGCAATGTGGAGATATTACTGTTTGTGCATTTACAATATTCATTGATTTTTGCCAATGAAAAACGTCCAGAAATGTTTGAAGCTACTGACTGAATGAAAGGAGCTGGCATCTCACTCTATTTGAATCTTCTTTATCATGCTAGGATTAGCAGGAAAAAGCAAAAAATTTCAGCATTGCACCTTGCAATGTGGAGATATTACTGTTTGTGCATTTACAATATTCATTGATTTTTGCCATTGAAAAACGTCCAGAAATGTTTATACCAGAAATGTTTGAAGCTACTGACTGAAAGAAAGGAGCTGGCATCTCACTCTCTTTGAATCTTCTTTATCATGCTAAGAGGAGCAGGAAAAAGCAAAAAATTTCAGAATTGCACCTTGCAATGCAGAGAAATTACTGTTTGTGCATTTACAATATTCATTGATTTTTGCCATTGAAAAACGTCCAGAAATGACTGAAGCTACTGACTGAATGAAAGGAGCTGGCATCTCACTCTCTTTGAATCTTCTTTATCATGCTAAGAGGAGCAGGAAAAACCAAAAAATTTCAGAATTGCATCTTGCAATGCGGAGAAATTACTGTTTGTGCATTTACAATATTCATTGATTTTTGCCATTGAAAAACGTCCAGAAATGATTGAAGCTACTGACTGAATGAAAGGAGCTGGCATCTCACTCTCTTTGAATCTTCTTTATCATGCTAAGAGGAGCAGGAAAAAGCAAAAAATTTCAGAATTGCACCTTGCAATGCGGAGAAATTACTGTTTGTGCATTTACAATATTCATTGATTTTTGCCATTGAAAAACATCATGTTATTCATATACCAGAAATGATTGAAGCTACTGACTGAATGAAAGGAGCTGGCATCTCACTCTCTTTGAATCTTCTTTATCATGCTAAGAGGAGCAGGAAAAAGCAAAAAATTTCAGAATTGCACCTTGCAATGCGGAGAAATTACTGTTTGTGCATTTACAATATTCATTGATTTTTGCCATTGAAAAACGTCCAGAAATGATTGAAGCTACTGACTGAATGAAAGGAGCTGGCATCTCACTCTCTTTGAATCTTCTTTATCATGCTAAGAGGAGCAGGAAAAAGCAAAAAATTTCAGAATTGCACCTTGCAATGCGGAGAAATTACTGTTTGTGCATTTACAATATTCATTGATTTTTGCCATTGAAAAACGTCCAGAAATGATTGAAGCTACTGACTGAATGAAAGGAGCTGGCATCTCACTCTCTTTGAATCTTCTTTATCATGCTAGGATTAGCAGGAAAAAGCAAAAAATTTCAGAATTGCACCTGGCAATGTGGAGATATTACTGTTTGTGCATTTACAATATTCATTGAATTTTGCCATTGAAAAACGTCCAGAAATGTTTGAAGCTACTGACTGAATGAAAGGAGCTGGCATCTCACTCTATTTGAATCTTCTTTATCATGCTAGGATTAGCAGGAAAAAGCAAAAAATTTCAGAATTGCACCTTGCAATGTGGAGATATTACTGTTTGTGCTTTTACAATATTCATTGATTTTTGCCATTGAAAAACGTCCAGAAATGTTTATACCAGAAATGTTTGAAGCTACTGACTGAATGAAAGGAGCTGGCATCTCACTCTCTTTGAATCTTCTTTATCATGCTAAGAGGAGCAGGAAAAAGCAAAAAATTTCAGAATTGCACCTTGCAATGCGGAGAAATTACTGTTTGTGCATTTACAATATTCATTGATTTTTGCCATTGAAAAACGTCCAGAAATGACTGAAGCTACTGACTGAATGAAAGGAGCTGGCATCTCACTCTCTTTGAATCTTCTTTATCATGCTAAGAGGAGCAGGAAAAAGCAAAAAATTTCAGAATTGCACCTTGCAATGCGGAGAAATTACAGTTTGTGCATTTACAATATTCATTGATTTTTGCCATTGAAAAACGTCCGGAAATGATTGAAGCTACTGACTGAATGAAAGGAGCTGGCATCTCACTCTCTTTGAATCTTCTTTATCATGCTAAGAGGAGCAGGAAAAAGCAAAAAATTTCAGAATTGCACCTTGCAATGCGGAGAAATTACTGTTTGTGCATTTACAATATTCATTGATTTTTGCCATTGAAAAACATCATGTTATTCATATACCAGAAATGATTGAAGCTACTGACTGAATGAAAGGAGCTGGCATCTCACTCTCTTTGAATCTTCTTTATCATGCTAAGAGGAGCAGGAAAAAGCAAAAAATTTCAGAATTGCACCTTGCAATGCGGAGAAATTACTGTTTGTGCATTTACAATATTCATTGATTTTTGCCATTGAAAAACGTCCAGAAATGATTGAAGCTGCTGACTGAATGAAAGGAGCTGGCATCTCACTCTCTTTGAATCTTCTTTATCATGCTAAGAGGAGCAGGAAAAAGCAAAAAATTTCAGAATTGCATCTTGCAATGCGGAGAAATTACTGTTTGTGCATTTACAATATTCATTGATTTTTGCCATTGAAAAACGTCCAGAAATGATTGAAGCTACTGACTGAATGAAAGGAGCTGGCATCTCACTCTCTTTGAATCTTCTTTATCATGCTAAGAGGAGCAGGAAAAAGCAAAAAATTTCGGAATTGCACCTTGCAATGCGGAGAAATTACTGTTTGTGCATTTACAATATTCATTGATTTTTGCCATTGAAAAACGTCCAGAAATGATTGAAGCTACTGACTGAATGAAAGGAGCTGGAATCTCACTCTCTTTGAATCTTCTTTATCATGCTAAGAGGAGCAGGAAAAAGCAAAAAATTTCAGAATTGCAACTTGCAATGCGGAGAAATTACTGTTTGTGCATTTACAATATTCATTGATTTTTGCCATTGAAAAACATCATGTTATTCATATACCAGAAATGATTGAAGCTACTGACTGAATGAAAGGAGCTGGCATCTCACTCTCTTTGAATCTTCTTTATCATGCTAAGAGGAGCAGGAAAAAGCAAAAAATTTCAGAATTGCACCTTGCAATGCGGAGAAATTACTGTTTGTGCATTTACAATATTCATTGATTTTTGCCATTGAAAAACGTCCAGAAATGATTGAAGCTACTGACTGAATGAAAGGAGCTGGCATCTCACTCTCTTTGAATCTTCTTTATCATGCTAAGAGGAGCAGGAAAAATCAAAAAATTTCAGAATTGCACCTTGCAATGCGGAGAAATTACTGTTTGTGCATTTACAATATTCATTGATTTTTGCCATTGAAAAACATCATGTTATTCATATACCAGAAATGATTGAAGCTACTGACTGAATGAAAGGAGCTGGCATCTCACTCTCTTTGAATCTTCTTTACCATGCTAAGAGGAGCAGGAAAAAGCAAAAAATTTCAGAATTGCACCTTGCAATGCGGAGAAATTACTGTTTGTGCATTTACAATATTCATTGATTTTTGCCATTGAAAAACGTCCAGAAATGACTGAAGCTACTGACTGAATGAAAGGAGCTGGCATCTCACTCTCTTTGAATCTTCTTTATCATGCTAAGAGGAGCAGGAAAAAGCAAAAAATTTCAGAATTGCACCTTGCAATGCGGAGAAATTACAGTTTGTGCATTTACAATATTCATTGATTTTTGCCATTGAAAAACGTCCAGAAATGATTGAAGCTACTGACTGAATGAAAGGAGCTGGCATCTCACTCTCTTTGAATCTTCTTTATCATGCTAAGAGGAGCAGGAAAAAGCAAAAAATTTCAGAATTGCACCTTGCAATGCGGAGAAATTACTGTTTGTGCATTTACAATATTCATTGATTTTTGCCATTGAAAAACATCATGTTATTCATATACCAGAAATGATTGAAGCTACTGACTGAATGAAAGGAGCTGGCATCTCACTCTCTTTGAATCTTCTTTATCATGCTAAGAGGAGCAGGAAAAAGCAAAAAATTTCAGAATTGCACCTTGCAATGCGGAGAAATTACTGTTTGTGCATTTACAATATTCATTGATTTTTGCCATTGAAAAACGTCCAGAAATGATTGAAGCTACTGACTGAATGAAAGGAGCTGGCATCTCACTCTCTTTGAATCTTCTTTATCATGCTAAGAGGAGCAGGAAAAAGCAAAAAATTTCAGAATTGCATCTTGCAATGCGGAGAAATTACTGTTTGTGCATTTACAATATTCATTGATTTTTGCCATTGAAAAACGTCCAGAAATGATTGAAGCTACTGACTGAATGAAAGGAGCTGGCATCTCACTCTCTTTGAATCTTCTTTATCATGCTAAGAGGAGCAGGAAAAAGCAAAAAATTTCAGAATTGCACCTTGCAATGCGGAGAAATTACTGTTTGTGCATTTACAATATTCATTGACTTTTGCCATTGAAAAACGTCCAGAAATGATTGAAGCTACTGACTGAATGAAAGGAGCTGGAATCTCACTCTCTTTGAATCTTCTTTATCATGCTAAGAGGAGCAGGAAAAAGCAAAAAATTTCAGAATTGCAACTTGCAATGCGGAGAAATTACTGTTTGTGCATTTACAATATTCATTGATTTTTGCCATTGAAAAACATCATGTTATTCATATACCAGAAATGATTGAAGCTACTGACTGAATGAAAGGAGCTGGCATCTCACTCTCTTTGAATCTTCTTTATCATGCTAAGAGGAGCAGGAAAAAGCAAAAAATTTCAGAATTGCACCTTGCAATGCGGAGAAATTACTGTTTGTGCATTTACAATATTCATTGATTTTTGCCATTGAAAAACATCCAGAAATGATTGAAGCTACTGACTGAATGAAAGGAGCTGGCATCTCACTCTCTTTGAATCTTCTTTATCATGCTAAGAGGAGCAGGAAAAAGCAAAAAATTTCAGAATTGCACCTTGCAATGCGGAGAAATTACTGTTTGTGCATTTACAATATTCATTGATTTTTGCCATTGAAAAACGTCCAGAAATGATTGAAGCTACTGACTGAATGAAAGGAGCTGGCATCTCACTCTCTTTGAATCTTCTTTATCATGCTAAGAGGAGCAGGAAAAAGCAAAAAATTTCAGAATTGCACCTTGCAATGCGGAGAAATTACTGTTTGTGCATTTACAATATTCATTAATTTTTGCCATTGAAAAACATCATGTTATTCATATCCCAGAAATGTTTGAAGCTACTGACTGAATGAAAGAAGCTGGCATCTCACTCTCTTTGAATCTTCTTTATCATGCTAAGAGGAGCAGGAAAAAGCAAAAAATTTCAGAATTGCACCTTGCAATGCGGAGAAATTACTGTTTGTGCATTTACAATATTCATTGATTTTTGCCATTGAAAAACGTCCAGAAATGATTGAAGCTACTGACTGAATGAAAGGAGCTGGCATCTCACTCTCTTTGAATCTTCTTTATCATGCTAAGAGGAGCAGGAAAAAGCAAAAAATTTCAGAATTGCACCTTGCAATGCGGAGAAATTACTGTTTGTGCATTTACAATATTCATTGATTTTTGCCATTGAAAAACATCATGTTATTCATATACCAGAAATGTTTGAAGCTACTGACTGAATGAAAGGAGCTGGCATCTCACTCTCTTTGAATCTTCTTTATCATGCTAAGAGGAGCAGGAAAAAGCAAAAAATTTCAGAATTGCACCTTGCAATGCGGAGAAATTACTGTTTGTGCATTTACAATATTCATTGATTTTTGCCATTGAAAAACGTCCAGAAATGATTGAAGCTGCTGACTGAATGAAAGGAGCTGGCATCTCACTCTCTTTGAATCTTCTTTATCATGCTAAGAGGAGCAGGAAAAAGCAAAAAATTTCAGAATTGCATCTTGCAATGCGGAGAAATTACTGTTTGTGCATTTACAATATTCATTGATTTTTGCCATTGAAAAACATCATGTTATTCATATACCAGAAATGTTTGAAGCTACTGACTGAATGAAAGGAGCTGGCATCTCACTCTCTTTGAATCTTCTTTATCATGCTAAGAGGAGCAGGAAAAAGCAAAAAATTTCAGAATTGCACCTTGCAATGCGGAGAAATTACTGTTTGTGCATTTACAATATTCATTGATTTTTGCCATTGAAAAACGTCCAGAAATGATTGAAGCTGCTGACTGAATGAAAGGAGCTGGCATCTCACTCTCTTTGAATCTTCTTTATCATGCTAAGAGGAGCAGGAAAAAGCAAAAAATTTCAGAATTGCATCTTGCAATGCGGAGAAATTACTGTTTGTGCATTTACAATATTCATTGATTTTTGCCATTGAAAAACGTCCAGAAATGATTGAAGCTACTGACTGAATGAAAGGAGCTGGCATCTCACTCTCTTTGAATCTTCTTTATCATGCTAAGAGGAGCAGGAAAAAGCAAAAAATTTCAGAATTGCACCTTGCAATGCGGAGAAATTACTGTTTGTGCATTTACAATATTCATTGATTTTTGCCATTGAAAAACGTCCAGAAATGATTGAAGCTACTGACTGAATGAAAGGAGCTGGATTCTCACTCTCTTTGAATCTTCTTTATCATGCTAAGAGGAGCAGGAAAAAGCAAAAAATTTCAGAATTGCAACTTGCAATGCGGAGAAATTACTGTTTGTGCATTTACAATATTCATTGATTTTTGCCATTGAAAAACATCATGTTATTCATATACCAGAAATGATTGAAGCTACTGACTGAATGAAAGGAGCTGGCATCTCACTCTCTTTGAATCTTCTTTATCATGCTAAGAGGAGCAGGAAAAAGCAAAAAATTTCAGAATTGCACCTTGCAATGTGGAGAAATTACTGTTTGTGCATTTACAATATTCATTGATTTTTGCCATTGAAAAACGTCCAGAAATGATTGAAGCTACTGACTGAATGAAAGGAGCTGGCATCTCACTCTCTTTGAATCTTCTTTATCATGCTAAGAGGAGCAGGAAAAAGCAAAAAATTTCAGAATTGCACCTTGCAATGCGGAGAAATTACTGTTTGTGCATTTACAATATTCATTGATTTTTGCCATTGAAAAACATCATGTTATTCATATACCAGAAATGATTGAAGCTACTGACTGAATGAAAGGAGCTGGCATCTCACTCTCTTTGAATCTTCTTTACCATGCTAAGAGGAGCAGGAAAAAGCAAAAAATTTCAGAATTGCACCTTGCAATGCGGAGAAATTACTGTTTGTGCATTTACAATATTCATTGATTTTTGCCATTGAAAAACGTCCAGAAATGACTGAAGCTACTGACTGAATGAAAGGAGCTGGCATCTCACTCTCTTTGAATCTTCTTTATCATGCTAAGAGGAGCAGGAAAAAGCAAAAAATTTCAGAATTGCACCTTGCAATGCGGAGAAATTACAGTTTGTGCATTTACAATATTCATTGATTTTTGCCATTGAAAAACGTCCAGAAATGATTGAAGCTACTGACTGAATGAAAGGAGCTGGCATCTCACTCTCTTTGAATCTTCTTTATCATGCTAAGAGGAGCAGGAAAAAGCAAAAAATTTCAGAATTGCACCTTGCAATGCGGAGAAATTACTGTTTGTGCATTTACAATATTCATTGATTTTTGCCATTGAAAAACATCATGTTATTCATATACCAGAAATGATTGAAGCTACTGACTGAATGAAAGGAGCTGGCATCTCACTCTCTTTGAATCTTCTTTATCATGCTAAGAGGAGCAGGAAAAAGCAAAAAATTTCAGAATTGCACCTTGCAATGCGGAGAAATTACTGTTTGTGCATTTACAATATTCATTGATTTTTGCCATTGAAAAACGTCCAGAAATGATTGAAGCTACTGACTGAATGAAAGGAGCTGGCATCTCACTCTCTTTGAATCTTCTTTATCATGCTAAGAGGAGCAGGAAAAAGCAAAAAATTTCAGAATTGCATCTTGCAATGCGGAGAAATTACTGTTTGTGCATTTACAATATTCATTGATTTTTGCCATTGAAAAACGTCCAGAAATGATTGAAGCTACTGACTGAATGAAAGGAGCTGGCATCTCACTCTCTTTGAATCTTCTTTATCATGCTAAGAGGAGCAGGAAAAAGCAAAAAATTTCAGAATTGCACCTTGCAATGCGGAGAAATTACTGTTTGTGCATTTACAATATTCATTGACTTTTGCCATTGAAAAACGTCCAGAAATGATTGAAGCTACTGACTGAATGAAAGGAGCTGGAATCTCACTCTCTTTGAATCTTCTTTATCATGCTAAGAGGAGCAGGAAAAAGCAAAAAATTTCAGAATTGCAACTTGCAATGCGGAGAAATTACTGTTTGTGCATTTACAATATTCATTGATTTTTGCCATTGAAAAACATCATGTTATTCATATACCAGAAATGATTGAAGCTACTGACTGAATGAAAGGAGCTGGCATCTCACTCTCTTTGAATCTTCTTTATCATGCTAAGAGGAGCAGGAAAAAGCAAAAAATTTCAGAATTGCACCTTGCAATGCGGAGAAATTACTGTTTGTGCATTTACAATATTCATTGATTTTTGCCATTGAAAAACATCCAGAAATGATTGAAGCTACTGACTGAATGAAAGGAGCTGGCATCTCACTCTCTTTGAATCTTCTTTATCATGCTAAGAGGAGCAGGAAAAAGCAAAAAATTTCAGAATTGCACCTTGCAATGCGGAGAAATTACTGTTTGTGCATTTACAATATTCATTGATTTTTGCCATTGAAAAACGTCCAGAAATGATTGAAGCTACTGACTGAATGAAAGGAGCTGGCATCTCACTCTCTTTGAATCTTCTTTATCATGCTAAGAGGAGCAGGAAAAAGCAAAAAATTTCAGAATTGCACCTTGCAATGCGGAGAAATTACTGTTTGTGCATTTACAATATTCATTAATTTTTGCCATTGAAAAACATCATGTTATTCATATCCCAGAAATGTTTGAAGCTACTGACTGAATGAAAGAAGCTGGCATCTCACTCTCTTTGAATCTTCTTTATCATGCTAAGAGGAGCAGGAAAAAGCAAAAAATTTCAGAATTGCACCTTGCAATGCGGAGAAATTACTGTTTGTGCATTTACAATATTCATTGATTTTTGCCATTGAAAAACGTCCAGAAATGATTGAAGCTACTGACTGAATGAAAGGAGCTGGCATCTCACTCTCTTTGAATCTTCTTTATCATGCTAAGAGGAGCAGGAAAAAGCAAAAAATTTCAGAATTGCACCTTGCAATGCGGAGAAATTACTGTTTGTGCATTTACAATATTCATTGATTTTTGCCATTGAAAAACATCATGTTATTCATATACCAGAAATGTTTGAAGCTACTGACTGAATGAAAGGAGCTGGCATCTCACTCTCTTTGAATCTTCTTTATCATGCTAAGAGGAGCAGGAAAAAGCAAAAAATTTCAGAATTGCACCTTGCAATGCGGAGAAATTACTGTTTGTGCATTTACAATATTCATTGATTTTTGCCATTGAAAAACGTCCAGAAATGATTGAAGCTACTGACTGAATGAAAGGAGCTGGCATCTCATTCTCTTTGAATCTTCTTTATCATGCTAAGAGGAGCAGGAAAATGCAAGAAATTTCAGAATTGCACCTTGCAATGCGGAGAAATTACTGTTTGTGCATTTACAATATTCATTGATTTTTGCCATTGAAAAACATCCAGAAATGATTGAAGCTACTGACTGAATGAAAGGAGCTGGCATCTCACTCTCTTTGAATCTTCTTTATCATGCTAAGAGGAGCAGGAAAAAGCAAAAAATTTCAGAATTGCACCTTGCAATGCGGAGAAATTACTGTTTGTGCATTTACAATATTCATTGATTTTTACCATTGAAAAACGTCCAGAAATGATTGAAGCTACTGACTGAATGAAAGTAGCTGGCATCTCACTCTCTTTGAATCTTCTTTATCATGCTAAGAGGAGCAGGAAAAAGCAAAAAATTTCAGACTTGCACCTTGCAATGCGGAGAAATTACTGTTTGTGCATTTACCATATTCATTGATTTTTGCCATTGAAAAACATCATGTTATTCATATACCAGAAATGTTTGAAGCTACTGACTGAATGAAAGGAGCTGGCATCTCACTCTCTTTGAATCTTCTTTATCATGCTAAGAGGAGCAGGAAAAAGCAAAAAATTTCAGAATTGCACCTTGCAATGCGGAGAAATTACTGTTTGTGCATTTACAATATTCATTGATTTTTGCCATTGAAAAACGTCCAGAAATGATTGAAGCTACTGACTGAATGAAAGGAGCTGGCATCTCACTCTCTTTGAATCTTGTTTATCATGCTAAGAGGAGCAGGAAAAAGCAAAAAATTTCAGAATTGCACCTTGCAATGCGGAGAAATTACTGTTTGTGCATTTACAATATTCATTGATTTTTGCCATTGAAAAACGTCCAGAAATGATTGAAGCTACTGACTGAATGAAAGGAGCTGGCATCTCACTCTCTTTGAATCTTCTTTATCATGCTAAGAGGAGCAGGAAAAAGCAAAAAATTTCAGAATTGCACCTTGCAATGCGGAGAAATTACTGTTTGTGCATTTACAATATTCATTGATTTTTGCCATTGAAAAACATCATGTTATTCATATACCAGAAATGATTGAAGCTACTGACTGAATGAAAGGAGCTGGCATCTCACTCTCTTTGAATCTTCTTTATCATGCTAAGAGGAGCAGGAAAAAGCAAAAAATTTCAGAATTGCACCTTGCAATGCGGAGAAATTACTGTTTGTGCATTTACAATATTCATTGATTTTTGCCATTGAAAAACGTCCAGAAATGTTTGAAGCTACTGACTGAATGAAAGGAGCTGGCATCTCACTCTCTTTGAATCTTCTTTATCATGCTAGGATTAGCAGGAAAAAGCAAAAAATTTCAGAATTGCACCTTGCAATGTGGAGATATTACTGTTTGTGCATTTACAATATTCATTGAATTTTGCCATTGAAAAACGTCCAGAAATGTTTGAAGCTACTGACTGAATGAAAGGAGCTGGCATCTCACTCTCTTTGAATCTTCTTTATCATGCTAGGAGTAGCAGGAAAAAGCAAAAAATTTCAGAATTGCACCTTGCAATGTGGAGATATTACTGTTTGTGCATTTACAATATTCATTGATTTTTGCCATTGAAAAACATCATGTTATTCATATACCAGAAATGTTTGAAGCTACTGACTGAATGAAAGGAGCTGACATCTCACTCTCTTTGAATCTTCTTTATCATGCTAGGATTAGCAGGAAAAGGCAAAAAATTTCAGAATTGCACCTTGCAATGTGGAGATATTACTGTTTGTGCATTTACAATATTCATTGATTTTTGCCATTGAAAAATGTCCAGAAATGTTTGAAGCTACTGACTGAATGAAAGGAGCTGGCATCTCACTCTATTTGAATCTTCTTTATCATCCTAGTATTAGCAGGAAAAAGCAAAAAATTTCAGCATTGCACCTTGCAATGTGGAGATATTACTGTTTGTGCATTTACAATATTCATTGATTTTTGCCATTGAAAAACATCCAGAAATGTTTATACCAGAAATGTTTGAAGCTACTGACTGAATGAAAGGAGCTGGCATCTCACTCTCTTTGAATCTTCTTTATCATGCTAAGAGGAGCAGGAAAAAGCAAAAAATTTCAGAATTGCACTTTGCAATGCGGAGAAATTACTGTTTGTGCATTTACAATATTCATTGATTTTTGCCATTGAAAAACGTCCAGAAATGACTGAAGCTACTGACTGAATGAAAGGAGCTGGCATCTCACTCTCTTTGAATCTTCTTTATCATGCTAAGAGGAGCTGGAAAAAGCAAAAAATTTCAGAATTGCATCTTGCAATGCGGAGAAATTACTGTTTGTGCATTTACAATATTCATTGATTTTTGCCATTGAAAAACGTCCAGAAATGATTGAAGCTACTGACTGAATGAAAGGAGCTGGCATCTCACTCTCTTTGAATCTTCTTTATCATGCTAAGAGGAGCAGGAAAAAGCAAAAAATTTCAGAATTGCACCTTGCAATGCGGAGAAATTACTGTTTGTGCATTTACAATATTCATTGATTTTTGCCATTGAAAAACATCATGTTATTCATATACCAGAAATGATTGAAGCTACTGACTGAATGAAAGGAGCTGGCATCTCACTCTCTTTGAATCTTCTTTATCATGCTAAGAGGAGCAGGAAAAAGCAAAAAATTTCAGAATTGCACCTTGCAATGCGGAGAAATTACTGTTTGTGCATTTACAATATTCATTGATTTTTGCCATTGAAAAACATCCAGAAATGATTGAAGCTACTGACTGAATGAAAGGAGCTGGCATCTCACTCTCTTTGAATCTTCTTTATCATGCTAAGAGGAGCAGGAAAAAGCAAAAAATTTCAGAATTGCACCTTGCAATGTGGAGATATTACTGTTTGTGCATTTACAATATTCATTGAATTTTGCCATTGAAAAACGTCCAGAAATGTTTGAAGCTACTGACTGAATGAAAGGAGCTGGCATCTCACTCTATTTGAATCTTCTTTATCATGCTAGGATTAGCAGGAAAAAGCAAAAAATTTCAGAATTGCACCTTGCAATGTGGAGATATTACTGTTTGTGCATTTACAATATTCATTGATTTTTGCCATTGAAAAACGTCCAGAAATGTTTATACCAGAAATGTTTGAAGCTACTGACTGAATGAAAGGAGCTGGCATCTCACTCTCTTTGAATCTTCTTTATCATGCTAAGAGGAGCAGGAAAAAGCAAAAAATTTCAGAATTGCACCTTGCAATGCGGAGAAATTACTTTTTGTGCATTTACAATATTCATTGATTTTTGCCATTGAAAAACGTCCAGAAATGACTGAAGCTACTGACTGAATGAAAGGAGCTGGCATCTCACTCTCTTTGAATCTTCTTTACCATGCTAAGAGGAGCAGGAAAAAGCAAAAAAATTCAGAATTGCACCTTGCAATGCGGAGAAATTACTGTTTGTGCATTTACAATATTCATTGATTTTTGCCATTGAAAAACGTCCAGAAATGATTGAAGCTACTGACTGAATGAAAGGAGCTGGCATCTCACTCTCTTTGAATCTTCTTTATCATGCTAGGAGTAGCAGGAAAAAGCAAAAAATTTCAGAATTGCACCTTGCAATGTGGAGATATTACTGTTTGTGCATTTACAATATTCATTGATTTTTGCCATTGAAAAACGTCCAGAAATGTTTGAAGCTACTGACTGAATGAAAGGAGCTGGCATCTCACTCTCTTTGAATCTTCTTTATCATGCTAGGATTAGCAGGAAAAAGCAAAAAATTTCAGAATTGCACCTTGCAATGTGGAGATATTACTGTTTGTGCATTTACAATATTCATTGATTTTTGCCATTGAAAAACATCATGTTATTCATATACCAGAAATGTTTGAAGCTACTGACTGAATGAAAGGAGCTGACATCTCACTCTCTTTGAATCTTCTTTATCATGCTAGGATTAGCAGGAAAAAGCAAAAAATTTCAGAATTGCACCTTGCAATGTGGAGATATTACTGTTTGTGCATTTACAATATTCATTGATTTTTGCCAATGAAAAACGTCCAGAAATGTTTGAAGCTACTGACTGAATGAAAGGAGCTGGCATCTCACTCTATTTGAATCTTCTTTATCATGCTAGGATTAGCAGGAAAAAGCAAAAAATTTCAGCATTGCACCTTGCAATGTGGAGATATTACTGTTTGTGCATTTACAATATTCATTGATTTTTGCCATTGAAAAACGTCCAGAAATGTTTATACCAGAAATGTTTGAAGCTACTGACTGAAAGAAAGGAGCTGGCATCTCACTCTCTTTGAATCTTCTTTATCATGCTAAGAGGAGCAGGAAAAAGCAAAAAATTTCAGAATTGCACCTTGCAATGCGGAGAAATTACTGTTTGTGCATTTACAATATTCATTGATTTTTGCCATTGAAAAACGTCCAGAAATGACTGAAGCTACTGACTGAATGAAAGGAGCTGGCATCTCACTCTCTTTGAATCTTCTTTATCATGCTAAGAGGAGCAGGAAAAACCAAAAAATTTCAGAATTGCATCTTGCAATGCGGAGAAATTACTGTTTGTGCATTTACAATATTCATTGATTTTTGCCATTGAAAAACGTCCAGAAATGATTGAAGCTACTGACTGAATGAAAGGAGCTGGCATCTCACTCTCTTTGAATCTTCTTTATCATGCTAAGAGGAGCAGGAAAAAGCAAAAAATTTCAGAATTGCACCTTGCAATGCGGAGAAATTACTGTTTGTGCATTTACAATATTCATTGATTTTTGCCATTGAAAAACATCATGTTATTCATATACCAGAAATGATTGAAGCTACTGACTGAATGAAAGGAGCTGGCATCTCACTCTCTTTGAATCTTCTTTATCATGCTAAGAGGAGCAGGAAAAAGCAAAAAATTTCAGAATTGCACCTTGCAATGCGGAGAAATTACTGTTTGTGCATTTACAATATTCATTGATTTTTGCCATTGAAAAACGTCCAGAAATGATTGAAGCTACTGACTGAATGAAAGGAGCTGGCATCTCACTCTCTTTGAATCTTCTTTATCATGCTAAGAGGAGCAGGAAAAAGCAAAAAATTTCAGAATTGCACCTTGCAATGCGGAGAAATTACTGTTTGTGCATTTACAATATTCATTGATTTTTGCCATTGAAAAACGTCCAGAAATGATTGAAGCTACTGACTGAATGAAAGGAGCTGGCATCTCACTCTCTTTGAATCTTCTTTATCATGCTAGGATTAGCAGGAAAAAGCAAAAAATTTCAGAATTGCACCTGGCAATGTGGAGATATTACTGTTTGTGCATTTACAATATTCATTGAATTTTGCCATTGAAAAACGTCCAGAAATGTTTGAAGCTACTGACTGAATGAAAGGAGCTGGCATCTCACTCTATTTGAATCTTCTTTATCATGCTAGGATTAGCAGGAAAAAGCAAAAAATTTCAGAATTGCACCTTGCAATGTGGAGATATTACTGTTTGTGCTTTTACAATATTCATTGATTTTTGCCATTGAAAAACGTCCAGAAATGTTTATACCAGAAATGTTTGAAGCTACTGACTGAATGAAAGGAGCTGGCATCTCACTCTCTTTGAATCTTCTTTATCATGCTAAGAGGAGCAGGAAAAAGCAAAAAATTTCAGAATTGCACCTTGCAATGCGGAGAAATTACTGTTTGTGCATTTACAATATTCATTGATTTTTGCCATTGAAAAACGTCCAGAAATGACTGAAGCTACTGACTGAATGAAAGGAGCTGGCATCTCACTCTCTTTGAATCTTCTTTATCATGCTAAGAGGAGCAGGAAAAAGCAAAAAATTTCAGAATTGCACCTTGCAATGCGGAGAAATTACACTTTGTGCATTTACAATATTCATTGATTTTTGCCATTGAAAAACGTCCGGAAATGATTGAAGCTTCTGACTGAATGAAAGGAGCTGGCATCTCACTCTCTTTGAATCTTCTTTATCATGCTAAGAGGAGCAGGAAAAAGCAAAAAATTTCAGAATTGCACCTTGCAATGCGGAGAAATTACTGTTTGTGCATTTACAATATTCATTGATTTTTGCCATTGAAAAACATCATGTTATTCATATACCAGAAATGATTGAAGCTACTGACTGAATGAAAGGAGCTGGCATCTCACTCTCTTTGAATCTTCTTTATCATGCTAAGAGGAGCAGGAAAAAGCAAAAAATTTCAGAATTGCACCTTGCAATGTGGAGATATTACTGTTTGTGCATTTACAATATTCATTGAATTTTGCCATTGAAAAACGTCCAGAAATGTTTGAAGCTACTGACTGAATGAAAGGAGCTGGCATCTCACTCTATTTGAATCTTCTTTATCATGCTAGGATTAGCAGGAAAAAGCAAAAAATTTCAGAATTGCACCTTGCAATGTGGAGATATTACTGTTTGTGCATTTACAATATTCATTGATTTTTGCCATTGAAAAACGTCCAGAAATGTTTATACCAGAAATGTTTGAAGCTACTGACTGAATGAAAGGAGCTGGCATCTCACTCTCTTTGAATCTTCTTTATCATGCTAAGAGGAGCAGGAAAAAGCAAAAAATTTCAGAATTGCACCTTGCAATGCGGAGAAATTACTTTTTGTGCATTTACAATATTCATTGATTTTTGCCATTGAAAAACGTCCAGAAATGACTGAAGCTACTGACTGAATGAAAGGAGCTGGCATCTCACTCTCTTTGAATCTTCTTTACCATGCTAAGAGGAGCAGGAAAAAGCAAAAAAATTCAGAATTGCACCTTGCAATGCGGAGAAATTACTGTTTGTGCATTTACAATATTCATTGATTTTTGCCATTGAAAAACGTCCAGAAATGATTGAAGCTACTGACTGAATGAAAGGAGCTGGCATCTCACTCTCTTTGAATCTTCTTTATCATGCTAGGAGTAGCAGGAAAAAGCAAAAAATTTCAGAATTGCACCTTGCAATGTGGAGATATTACTGTTTGTGCATTTACAATATTCATTGATTTTTGCCATTGAAAAACGTCCAGAAATGTTTGAAGCTACTGACTGAATGAAAGGAGCTGGCATCTCACTCTCTTTGAATCTTCTTTATCATGCTAGGATTAGCAGGAAAAAGCAAAAAATTTCAGAATTGCACCTTGCAATGCGGAGATATTACTGTTTGTTCATTTACAATATTCATTGATTTTTGCCATTGAAAAACATCATGTTATTCATATACCAGAAATGTTTGAAGCTACTGACTGAATGAAAGGAGCTGACATCTCACTCTCTTTGAATCTTCTTTATCATGCTAGGATTAGCAGGAAAAAGCAAAAAATTTCAGAATTGCACCTTGCAATGTGGAGATATTACTGTTTGTGCATTTACAATATTCATTGATTTTTGCCAATGAAAAACGTCCAGAAATGTTTGAAGCTACTGACTGAATGAAAGGAGCTGGCATCTCACTCTATTTGAATCTTCTTTATCATGCTAGGATTAGCAGGAAAAAGCAAAAAATTTCAGCATTGCACCTTGCAATGTGGAGATATTACTGTTTGTGCATTTACAATATTCATTGATTTTTGCCATTGAAAAACGTCCAGAAATGTTTATACCAGAAATGTTTGAAGCTACTGACTGAAAGAAAGGAGCTGGCATCTCACTCTCTTTGAATCTTCTTTATCATGCTAAGAGGAGCAGGAAAAAGCAAAAAATTTCAGAATTGCACCTTGCAATGCAGAGAAATTACTGTTTGTGCATTTACAATATTCATTGATTTTTGCCATTGAAAAACGTCCAGAAATGACTGAAGCTACTGACTGAATGAAAGGAGCTGGCATCTCACTCTCTTTGAATCTTCTTTATCATGCTAAGAGGAGCAGGAAAAACCAAAAAATTTCAGAATTGCATCTTGCAATGCGGAGAAATTACTGTTTGTGCATTTACAATATTCATTGATTTTTGCCATTGAAAAACGTCCAGAAATGATTGAAGCTACTGACTGAATGAAAGGAGCTGGCATCTCACTCTCTTTGAATCTTCTTTATCATGCTAAGAGGAGCAGGAAAAAGCAAAAAATTTCAGAATTGCACCTTGCAATGCGGAGAAATTACTGTTTGTGCATTTACAATATTCATTGATTTTTGCCATTGAAAAACATCATGTTATTCATATACCAGAAATGATTGAAGCTACTGACTGAATGAAAGGAGCTGGCATCTCACTCTCTTTGAATCTTCTTTATCATGCTAAGAGGAGCAGGAAAAAGCAAAAAATTTCAGAATTGCACCTTGCAATGCGGAGAAATTACTGTTTGTGCATTTACAATATTCATTGATTTTTGCCATTGAAAAACGTCCAGAAATGATTGAAGCTACTGACTGAATGAAAGGAGCTGGCATCTCACTCTCTTTGAATCTTCTTTATCATGCTAAGAGGAGCAGGAAAAAGCAAAAAATTTCAGAATTGCACCTTGCAATGCGGAGAAATTACTGTTTGTGCATTTACAATATTCATTGATTTTTGCCATTGAAAAACGTCCAGAAATGATTGAAGCTACTGACTGAATGAAAGGAGCTGGCATCTCACTCTCTTTGAATCTTCTTTATCATGCTAGGATTAGCAGGAAAAAGCAAAAAATTTCAGAATTGCACCTGGCAATGTGGAGATATTACTGTTTGTGCATTTACAATATTCATTGAATTTTGCCATTGAAAAACGTCCAGAAATGTTTGAAGCTACTGACTGAATGAAAGGAGCTGGCATCTCACTCTATTTGAATCTTCTTTATCATGCCAGGATTAGCAGGAAAAAGCAAAAAATTTCAGAATTGCACCTTGCAATGTGGAGATATTACTGTTTGTGCTTTTACAATATTCATTGATTTTTGCCATTGAAAAACGTCCAGAAATGTTTATACCAGAAATGTTTGAAGCTACTGACTGAATGAAAGGAGCTGGCATCTCACTCTCTTTGAATCTTCTTTATCATGCTAAGAGGAGCAGGAAAAAGCAAAAAATTTCAGAATTGCACCTTGCAATGCGGAGAAATTACTGTTTGTGCATTTACAATATTCATTGATTTTTGCCATTGAAAAACGTCCAGAAATGACTGAAGCTACTGACTGAATGAAAGGAGCTGGCATCTCACTCTCTTTGAATCTTCTTTATCATGCTAAGAGGAGCAGGAAAAAGCAAAAAATTTCAGAATTGCACCTTGCAATGCGGAGAAATTACAGTTTGTGCATTTACAATATTCATTGATTTTTGCCATTGAAAAACGTCCGGAAATGATTGAAGCTACTGACTGAATGAAAGGAGCTGGCATCTCACTCTCTTTGAATCTTCTTTATCATGCTAAGAGGAGCAGGAAAAAGCAAAAAATTTCAGAATTGCACCTTGCAATGCGGAGAAATTACTGTTTGTGCATTTACAATATTCATTGATTTTTGCCATTGAAAAACATCATGTTATTCATATACCAGAAATGATTGAAGCTACTGACTGAATGAAAGGAGCTGGCATCTCACTCTCTTTGAATCTTCTTTATCATGCTAAGAGGAGCAGGAAAAAGCAAAAAATTTCAGAATTGCACCTTGCAATGTGGAGATATTACTGTTTGTGCATTTACAATATTCATTGAATTTTGCCATTGAAAAACGTCCAGAAATGTTTGAAGCTACTGACTGAATGAAAGGAGCTGGCATCTCACTCTATTTGAATCTTCTTTATCATGCTAGGATTAGCAGGAAAAAGCAAAAAATTTCAGAATTGCACCTTGCAATGTGGAGATATTACTGTTTGTGCATTTACAATATTCATTGATTTTTGCCATTGAAAAACGTCCAGAAATGTTTATACCAGAAATGTTTGAAGCTACTGACTGAATGAAAGGAGCTGGCATCTCACTCTCTTTGAATCTTCTTTATCATGCTAAGAGGAGCAGGAAAAAGCAAAAAATTTCAGAATTGCACCTTGCAATGCGGAGAAATTACTTTTTGTGCATTTACAATATTCATTGATTTTTGCCATTGAAAAACGTCCAGAAATGACTGAAGCTACTGACTGAATGAAAGGAGCTGGCATCTCACTCTCTTTGAATCTTCTTTACCATGCTAAGAGGAGCAGGAAAAAGCAAAAAAATTCAGAATTGCACCTTGCAATGCGGAGAAATTACTGTTTGTGCATTTACAATATTCATTGATTTTTGCCATTGAAAAACGTCCAGAAATGATTGAAGCTACTGACTGAATGAAAGGAGCTGGCATCTCACTCTCTTTGAATCTTCTTTATCATGCTAGGAGTAGCAGGAAAAAGCAAAAAATTTCAGAATTGCACCTTGCAATGTGGAGATATTACTGTTTGTGCATTTACAATATTCATTGATTTTTGCCATTGAAAAACGTCCAGAAATGTTTGAAGCTACTGACTGAATGAAAGGAGCTGGCATCTCACTCTCTTTGAATCTTCTTTATCATGCTAGGATTAGCAGGAAAAAGCAAAAAATTTCAGAATTGCACCTTGCAATGTGGAGATATTACTGTTTGTGCATTTACAATATTCATTGATTTTTGCCATTGAAAAACATCATGTTATTCATATACCAGAAATGTTTGAAGCTACTGACTGAATGAAAGGAGCTGACATCTCACTCTCTTTGAATCTTCTTTATCATGCTAGGATTAGCAGGAAAAAGCAAAAAATTTCAGAATTGCACCTTGCAATGTGGAGATATTACTGTTTGTGCATTTACAATATTCATTGATTTTTGCCAATGAAAAACGTCCAGAAATGTTTGAAGCTACTGACTGAATGAAAGGAGCTGGCATCTCACTCTATTTGAATCTTCTTTATCATGCTAGGATTAGCAGGAAAAAGCAAAAAATTTCAGCATTGCACCTTGCAATGTGGAGATATTACTGTTTGTGCATTTACAATATTCATTGATTTTTGCCATTGAAAAACGTCCAGAAATGTTTATACCAGAAATGTTTGAAGCTACTGACTGAAAGAAAGGAGCTGGCATCTCACTCTCTTTGAATCTTCTTTATCATGCTAAGAGGAGCAGGAAAAAGCAAAAAATTTCAGAATTGCACCTTGCAATGCAGAGAAATTACTGTTTGTGCATTTACAATATTCATTGATTTTTGCCATTGAAAAACGTCCAGAAATGACTGAAGCTACTGACTGAATGAAAGGAGCTGGCATCTCACTCTCTTTGAATCTTCTTTATCATGCTAAGAGGAGCAGGAAAAACCAAAAAATTTCAGAATTGCATCTTGCAATGCGGAGAAATTACTGTTTGTGCATTTACAATATTCATTGATTTTTGCCATTGAAAAACGTCCAGAAATGATTGAAGCTACTGACTGAATGAAAGGAGCTGGCATCTCACTCTCTTTGAATCTTCTTTATCATGCTAAGAGGAGCAGGAAAAAGCAAAAAATTTCAGAATTGCACCTTGCAATGCGGAGAAATTACTGTTTGTGCATTTACAATATTCATTGATTTTTGCCATTGAAAAACATCATGTTATTCATATACCAGAAATGATTGAAGCTACTGACTGAATGAAAGGAGCTGGCATCTCACTCTCTTTGAATCTTCTTTATCATGCTAAGAGGAGCAGGAAAAAGCAAAAAATTTCAGAATTGCACCTTGCAATGCGGAGAAATTACTGTTTGTGCATTTACAATATTCATTGATTTTTGCCATTGAAAAACGTCCAGAAATGATTGAAGCTACTGACTGAATGAAAGGAGCTGGCATCTCACTCTCTTTGAATCTTCTTTATCATGCTAAGAGGAGCAGGAAAAAGCAAAAAATTTCAGAATTGCACCTTGCAATGCGGAGAAATTACTGTTTGTGCATTTACAATATTCATTGATTTTTGCCATTGAAAAACGTCCAGAAATGATTGAAGCTACTGACTGAATGAAAGGAGCTGGCATCTCACTCTCTTTGAATCTTTTTTATCATGCTAGGATTAGCAGGAAAAAGCAAAAAATTTCAGAATTGCACCTGGCAATGTGGAGATATTACTGTTTGTGCATTTACAATATTCATTGAATTTTGCCATTGAAAAACGTCCAGAAATGTTTGAAGCTACTGACTGAATGAAAGGAGCTGGCATCTCACTCTATTTGAATCTTCTTTATCATGCTAGGATTAGCAGGAAAAAGCAAAAAATTTCAGAATTGCACCTTGCAATGTGGAGATATTACTGTTTGTGCTTTTACAATATTCATTGATTTTTGCCATTGAAAAACGTCCAGAAATGTTTATACCAGAAATGTTTGAAGCTACTGACTGAATGAAAGGAGCTGGCATCTCACTCTCTTTGAATCTTCTTTATCATGCTAAGAGGAGCAGGAAAAAGCAAAAAATTTCAGAATTGCACCTTGCAATGCGGAGAAATTACTGTTTGTGCATTTACAATATTCATTGATTTTTGCCATTGAAAAACGTCCAGAAATGACTGAAGCTACTGACTGAATGAAAGGAGCTGGCATCTCACTCTCTTTGAATCTTCTTTATCATGCTAAGAGGAGCAGGAAAAAGCAAAAAATTTCAGAATTGCACCTTGCAATGCGGAGAAATTACAGTTTGTGCATTTACAATATTCATTGATTTTTGCCATTGAAAAACGTCCGGAAATGATTGAAGCTACTGACTGAATGAAAGGAGCTGGCATCTCACTCTCTTTGAATCTTCTTTATCATGCTAAGAGGAGCAGGAAAAAGCAAAAAATTTCAGAATTGCACCTTGCAATGCGGAGAAATTACTGTTTGTGCATTTACAATATTCATTGATTTTTGCCATTGAAAAACATCATGTTATTCATATACCAGAAATGATTGAAGCTACTGACTGAATGAAAGGAGCTGGCATCTCACTCTCTTTGAATCTTCTTTATCATGCTAAGAGGAGCAGGAAAAAGCAAAAAATTTCAGAATTGCACCTTGCAATGCGGAGAAATTACTGTTTGTGCATTTACAATATTCATTGATTTTTGCCATTGAAAAACGTCCAGAAATGATTGAAGCTGCTGACTGAATGAAAGGAGCTGGCATCTCACTCTCTTTGAATCTTCTTTATCATGCTAAGAGGAGCAGGAAAAAGCAAAAAATTTCAGAATTGCATCTTGCAATGCGGAGAAAATACTGTTTGTGCATTTACAATATTCATTGATTTTTGCCATTGAAAAACGTCCAGAAATGATTGAAGCTACTGACTGAATGAAAGGAGCTGGCATCTCACTCTCTTTGAATCTTCTTTATCATGCTAAGAGGAGCAGGAAAAAGCAAAAAATTTCAGAATTGCACCTTGCAATGCGGAGAAATTACTGTTTGTGCATTTACAATATTCATTGATTTTTGCCATTGAAAAACGTCCAGAAATGATTGAAGCTACTGACTGAATGAAAGGAGCTGGAATCTCACTCTCTTTGAATCTTCTTTATCATGCTAAGAGGAGCAGGAAAAAGCAAAAAATTTCAGAATTGCAACTTGCAATGCGGAGAAATTACTGTTTGTGCATTTACAATATTCATTGATTTTTGCCATTGAAAAACATCATGTTATTCATATACCAGAAATGATTGAAGCTACTGACTGAATGAAAGGAGCTGGCATCTCACTCTCTTTGAATCTTCTTTATCATGCTAAGAGGAGCAGGAAAAAGCAAAAAATTTCAGAATTGCACCTTGCAATGCGGAGAAATTACTGTTTGTGCATTTACAATATTCATTGATTTTTGCCATTGAAAAACGTCCAGAAATGATTGAAGCTACTGACTGAATGAAAGGAGCTGGCATCTCACTCTCTTTGAATCTTCTTTATCATGCTAAGAGGAGCAGGAAAAAGCAAAAAATTTCAGAATTGCACCTTGCAATGCGGAGAAATTACTGTTTGTGCATTTACAATATTCATTGATTTTTGCCATTGAAAAACATCATGTTATTCATATACCAGAAATGATTGAAGCTACTGACTGAATGAAAGGAGCTGGCATCTCACTCTCTTTGAATCTTCTTTACCATGCTAAGAGGAGCAGGAAAAAGCAAAAAATTTCAGAATTGCACCTTGCAATGCGGAGAAATTACTGTTTGTGCATTTACAATATTCATTGATTTTTGCCATTGAAAAACGTCCAGAAATGACTGAAGCTACTGACTGAATGAAAGGAGCTGGCATCTCACTCTCTTTGAATCTTCTTTATCATGCTAAGAGGAGCAGGAAAAAGCAAAAAATTTCAGAATTGCACCTTGCAATGCGGAGAAATTACAGTTTGTGCATTTACAATATTCATTGATTTTTGCCATTGAAAAACGTCCAGAAATGATTGAAGCTACTGACTGAATGAAAGGAGCTGGCATCTCACTCTCTTTGAATCTTCTTTATCATGCTAAGAGGAGCAGGAAAAAGCAAAAAATTTCAGAATTGCACCTTGCAATGCGGAGAAATTACTGTTTGTGCATTTACAATATTCATTGATTTTTGCCATTGAAAAACATCATGTTATTCATATACCAGAAATGATTGAAGCTACTGACTGAATGAAAGGAGCTGGCATCTCACTCTCTTTGAATCTTCTTTATCATGCTAAGAGGAGCAGGAAAAAGCAAAAAATTTCAGAATTGCACCTTGCAATGCGGAGAAATTACTGTTTGTGCATTTACAATATTCATTGATTTTTGCCATTGAAAAACGTCCAGAAATGATTGAAGCTACTGACTGAATGAAAGGAGCTGGCATCTCACTCTCTTTGAATCTTCTTTATCATGCTAAGAGGAGCAGGAAAAAGCAAAAAATTTCAGAATTGCATCTTGCAATGCGGAGAAATTACTGTTTGTGCATTTACAATATTCATTGATTTTTGCCATTGAAAAACGTCCAGAAATGATTGAAGCTACTGACTGAATGAAAGGAGCTGGCATCTCACTCTCTTTGAATCTTCTTTATCATGCTAAGAGGAGCAGGAAAAAGCAAAAAATTTCAGAATTGCACCTTGCAATGCGGAGAAATTACTGTTTGTGCATTTACAATATTCATTGACTTTTGCCATTGAAAAACGTCCAGAAATGATTGAAGCTACTGACTGAATGAAAGGAGCTGGAATCTCACTCTCTTTGAATCTTCTTTATCATGCTAAGAGGAGCAGGAAAAAGCAAAAAATTTCAGAATTGCAACTTGCAATGCGGAGAAATTACTGTTTGTGCATTTACAATATTCATTGATTTTTGCCATTGAAAAACATCATGTTATTCATATACCAGAAATGATTGAAGCTACTGACTGAATGAAAGGAGCTGGCATCTCACTCTCTTTGAATCTTCTTTATCATGCTAAGAGGAGCAGGAAAAAGCAAAAAATTTCAGAATTGCACCTTGCAATGCGGAGAAATTACTGTTTGTGCATTTACAATATTCATTGATTTTTGCCATTGAAAAACATCCAGAAATGATTGAAGCTACTGACTGAATGAAAGGAGCTGGCATCTCACTCTCTTTGAATCTTCTTTATCATGCTAAGAGGAGCAGGAAAAAGCAAAAAATTTCAGAATTGCACCTTGCAATGCGGAGAAATTACTGTTTGTGCATTTACAATATTCATTGATTTTTGCCATTGAAAAACGTCCAGAAATGATTGAAGCTACTGACTGAATGAAAGGAGCTGGCATCTCACTCTCTTTGAATCTTCTTTATCATGCTAAGAGGAGCAGGTAAAAGCAAAAAATTTCAGAATTGCACCTTGCAATGCGGAGAAATTACTGTTTGTGCATTTACAATATTCATTAATTTTTGCCATTGAAAAACATCATGTTATTCATATCCCAGAAATGTTTGAAGCTACTGACTGAATGAAAGAAGCTGGCATCTCACTCTCTTTGAATCTTCTTTATCATGCTAAGAGGAGCAGGAAAAAGCAAAAAATTTCAGAATTGCACCTTGCAATGCGGAGAAATTACTGTTTGTGCATTTACAATATTCATTGATTTTTGCCATTGAAAAACGTCCAGAAATGATTGAAGCTACTGACTGAATGAAAGGAGCTGGCATCTCACTCTCTTTGAATCTTCTTTATCATGCTAAGAGGAGCAGGAAAAAGCAAAAAATTTCAGAATTGCACCTTGCAATGCGGAGAAATTACTGTTTGTGCATTTACAATATTCATTGATTTTTGCCATTGAAAAACATCATGTTATTCATATACCAGAAATGTTTGAAGCTACTGACTGAATGAAAGGAGCTGGCATCTCACTCTCTTTGAATCTTCTTTATCATGCTAAGAGGAGCAGGAAAAAGCAAAAAATTTCAGAATTGCACCTTGCAATGCGGAGAAATTACTGTTTGTGCATTTACAATATTCATTGATTTTTGCCATTGAAAAACATCATGTTATTCATATACCAGAAATGATTGAAGCTACTGACTGAATGAAAGGAGCTGGCATCTCACTCTCTTTGAATCTTCTTTATCATGCTGAGGAGCAGGAAAAAGCAAAAAATTTCAGAATTGCAGCTTGCAATGCGGAGAAATTACTGTTTGTGCATTTACAATATTCATTGATTTTTGCATTGAAAAACGTCCAGAAATGACTGAAGCTACTGACTGAATGAAAGGAGCTGGCATCTCACTCTCTTTGAATCTTCTTTATCATGCTAAGAGGAGCAGGAAAAAGCAAAAAATTTCAGAATTGCATCTTGCAATGCGGAGAAATTACTGTTTGTGCATTTACAATATTCATTGATTTTTGCCATTGAAAAACGTCCAGAAATGATTGAAGCTACTGACTGAATGAAAGGAGCTGGCATCTCACTCTCTTTGAATCTTCTTTATCATGCTAAGAGGAGCAGGAAAAAGCAAAAAATTTCAGAATTGCACCTTGCAATGCGGAGAAATTACTGTTTGTGCATTTACAATATTCATTGATTTTTGCCATTGAAAAACATCATGTTATTCATATACCAGAAATGATTGAAGCTACTGACTGAATGAAAGGAGCTGGCATCTCACTCTCTTTGAATCTTCTTTATCATGCTAAGAGGAGCAGGAAAAAGCAAAAAATTTCAGAATTGCACCTTGCAATGCGGAGAAATTACTGTTTGTGCATTTACAATATTCATTGATTTTTGCCATTGAAAAACGTCCAGAAATGATTGAAGCTACTGACTGAATGAAAGGAGCTGGCATCTCACTCTCTTTGAATCTTCTTTATCATGCTAAGAGGAGCAGGAAAAAGCAAAAAATTTCAGAATTGCATCTTGCAATGCGGAGAAATTACTGTTTGTGCATTTACAATATTCATTGATTTTTGCCATTGAAAAACGTCCAGAAATGATTGAAGCTACTGACTGAATGAAAGGAGCTGGCATCTCACTCTCTTTGAATCTTCTTTATCATGCTAAGAGGAGCAGGAAAAAGCAAAAAATTTCAGAATTGCACCTTGCAATGCGGAGAAATTACTGTTTGTGCATTTACAATATTCATTGACTTTTGCCATTGAAAAACGTCCAGAAATGATTGAAGCTACTGACTGAATGAAAGGAGCTGGAATCTCACTCTCTTTGAATCTTCTTTATCATGCTAAGAGGAGCAGGAAAAAGCAAAAAATTTCAGAATTGCAACTTGCAATGCGGAGAAATTACTGTTTGTGCATTTACAATATTCATTGATTTTTGCCATTGAAAAACATCATGTTATTCATATACCAGAAATGATTGAAGCTACTGACTGAATGAAAGGAGCTGGCATCTCACTCTCTTTGAATCTTCTTTATCATGCTAAGAGGAGCAGGAAAAAGCAAAAAATTTCAGAATTGCACCTTGCAATGCGGAGAAATTACTGTTTGTGCATTTACAATATTCATTGATTTTTGCCATTGAAAAACATCCAGAAATGATTGAAGCTACTGACTGAATGAAAGGAGCTGGCATCTCACTCTCTTTGAATCTTCTTTATCATGCTAAGAGGAGCAGGAAAAAGCAAAAAATTTCAGAATTGCACCTTGCAATGCGGAGAAATTACTGTTTGTGCATTTACAATATTCATTGATTTTTGCCATTGAAAAACGTCCAGAAATGATTGAAGCTACTGACTGAATGAAAGGAGCTGGCATCTCACTCTCTTTGAATCTTCTTTATCATGCTAAGAGGAGCAGGAAAAAG
Organism: Phyllobates terribilis; assembly: GCF_046119375.1. Classification (NCBI taxonomy): domain Eukaryota; kingdom Metazoa; phylum Chordata; class Amphibia; order Anura; family Dendrobatidae; genus Phyllobates; species Phyllobates terribilis. The sequence goes on from NW_027364414.1 coordinate 217,773, forward strand.
CAAAAAATTTCAGAATTGCACCTTGCAATGCGGAGAAATTACTGTTTGTGCATTTACAATATTCATTAATTTTTGCCATTGAAAAACATCATGTTATTCATATCCCAGAAATGTTTGAAGCTACTGACTGAATGAAAGAAGCTGGCATCTCACTCTCTTTGAATCTTCTTTATCATGCTAAGAGGAGCAGGAAAAAGCAAAAAATTTCAGAATTGCACCTTGCAATGCGGAGAAATTACTGTTTGTGCATTTACAATATTCATTGATTTTTGCCATTGAAAAACGTCCAGAAATGATTGAAGCTACTGACTGAATGAAAGGAGCTGGCATCTCACTCTCTTTGAATCTTCTTTATCATGCTAAGAGGAGCAGGAAAAAGCAAAAAATTTCAGAATTGCACCTTGCAATGCGGAGAAATTACTGTTTGTGCATTTACAATATTCATTGATTTTTGCCATTGAAAAACATCATGTTATTCATATACCAGAAATGTTTGAAGCTACTGACTGAATGAAAGGAGCTGGCATCTCACTCTCTTTGAATCTTCTTTATCATGCTAAGAGGAGCAGGAAAAAGCAAAAAATTTCAGAATTGCACCTTGCAATGCGGAGAAATTACTGTTTGTGCATTTACAATATTCATTGATTTTTGCCATTGAAAAACATCATGTTATTCATATACCAGAAATGATTGAAGCTACTGACTGAATGAAAGGAGCTGGCATCTCACTCTCTTTGAATCTTCTTTATCATGCTGAGGAGCAGGAAAAAGCAAAAAATTTCAGAATTGCACCTTGCAATGCGGAGAAATTACTGTTTGTGCATTTACAATATTCATTGATTTTTGCATTGAAAAACGTCCAGAAATGACTGAAGCTACTGACTGAATGAAAGGAGCTGGCATCTCACTCTCTTTGAATCTTCTTTATCATGCTAAGAGGAGCAGGAAAAAGCAAAAAATTTCAGAATTGCATCTTGCAATGCGGAGAAATTACTGTTTGTGCATTTACAATATTCATTGATTTTTGCCATTGAAAAACGTCCAGAAATGATTGAAGCTACTGACTGAATGAAAGGAGCTGGCATCTCACTCTCTTTGAATCTTCTTTATCATGCTAAGAGGAGCAGGAAAAAGCAAAAAATTTCAGAATTGCACCTTGCAATGCGGAGAAATTACTGTTTGTGCATTTACAATATTCATTGATTTTTGCCATTGAAAAACATCATGTTATTCATATACCAGAAATGATTGAAGCTACTGACTGAATGAAAGGAGCTGGCATCTCACTCTCTTTGAATCTTCTTTATCATGCTAAGAGGAGCAGGAAAAAGCAAAAAATTTCAGAATTGCACCTTGCAATGCGGAGAAATTACTGTTTGTGCATTTACAATATTCATTGATTTTTGCCATTGAAAAACGTCCAGAAATGATTGAAGCTACTGACTGAATGAAAGGAGCTGGCATCTCACTCTCTTTGAATCTTCTTTATCATGCTAAGAGGAGCAGGAAAAAGCAAAAAATTTCAGAATTGCACCTTGCAATGCGGAGAAATTACTGTTTGTGCATTTACAATATTCATTGATTTTTGCCATTGAAAAACGTCCAGAAATGATTGAAGCTACTGACTGAATGAAAGGAGCTGGCATCTCACTCTCTTTGAATCTTCTTTATCATGCTAGGATTAGCAGGAAAAAGCAAAAAATTTCAGAATTGCACCTGGCAATGTGGAGATATTACTGTTTGTGCATTTACAATATTCATTGAATTTTGCCATTGAAAAACGTCCAGAAATGTTTGAAGCTACTGACTGAATGAAAGGAGCTGGCATCTCACTCTATTTGAATCTTCTTTATCATGCTAGGATTTGCAGGAAAAAGCAAAAAATTTCAGAATTGCACCTTGCAATGTGGAGATATTACTGTTTGTGCATTTACAATATTCATTGATTTTTGCCATTGAAAAACGTCCAGAAATGTTTATACCAGAAATGTTTGAAGCTACTGACTGAATGAAAGGAGCTGGCATCTCACTCTCTTTGAATCTTCTTTATCATGCTAAGAGGAGCAGGAAAAAGCAAAAAATTTCAGAATTGCACCTTGCAATGCGGAGAAATTACTGTTTGTGCATTTACAATATTCATTAATTTTTGCCATTGAAAAACATCCAGAAATGATTGAAGCTACTGACTGAATGAAAGGAGCTGGCATCTCACTCTCTTTGAATCTTCTTTATCATGCTAAGAGGAGCAGGAAAAAGCAAAAAATTTCAGAATTGCACCTTGCAATGCGGAGAAATTACTGTTTGTGCATTTACAATATTCATTGATTTTTGCCATTGAAAAACGTCCAGAAATGATTGAAGCTACTGACTGAATGAAAGGAGCTGGCATCTCACTCTCTTTGAATCTTCTTTATCATGCTAAGAGGAGCAGGAAAAAGCAAAAAATTTCAGAATTGCACCTTGCAATGCGGAGAAATTACTGTTTGTGCATTTACAATATTCATTAATTTTTGCCATTGAAAAACATCATGTTATTCATATCCCAGAAATGTTTGAAGCTACTGACTGAATGAAAGAAGCTGGCATCTCACTCTCTTTGAATCTTCTTTATCATGCTAAGAGGAGCAGGAAAAAGCAAAAAATTTCAGAATTGCACCTTGCAATGCGGAGAAATTACTGTTTGTGCATTTACAATATTCATTGATTTTTGCCATTGAAAAACGTCCAGAAATGATTGAAGCTACTGACTGAATGAAAGGAGCTGGCATCTCACTCTCTTTGAATCTTCTTTATCATGCTAAGAGGAGCAGGAAAAAGCAAAAAATTTCAGAATTGCACCTTGCAATGCGGAGAAATTACTGTTTGTGCATTTACAATATTCATTGATTTTTGCCATTGAAAAACATCATGTTATTCATATACCAGAAATGTTTGAAGCTACTGACTGAATGAAAGGAGCTGGCATCTCACTCTCTTTGAATCTTCTTTATCATGCTAAGAGGAGCAGGAAAAAGCAAAAAATTTCAGAATTGCACCTTGCAATGCGGAGAAATTACTGTTTGTGCATTTACAATATTCATTGATTTTTGCCATTGAAAAACATCATGTTATTCATATACCAGAAATGATTGAAGCTACTGACTGAATGAAAGGAGCTGGCATCTCACTCTCTTTGAATCTTCTTTATCATGCTGAGGAGCAGGAAAAAGCAAAAAATTTCAGAATTGCACCTTGCAATGCGGAGAAATTACTGTTTGTGCATTTACAATATTCATTGATTTTTGCATTGAAAAACGTCCAGAAATGACTGAAGCTACTGACTGAATGAAAGGAGCTGGCATCTCACTCTCTTTGAATCTTCTTTATAATGCTAAGAGGAGCAGGAAAAAGCAAAAAATTTCAGAATTGCATCTTGCAATGCGGAGAAATTACTGTTTGTGCATTTACAATATTCATTGATTTTTGCCATTGAAAAACGTCCAGAAATGATTGAAGCTACTGACTGAATGAAAGGAGCTGGCATCTCACTCTCTTTGAATCTTCTTTATCATGCTAAGAGGAGCAGGAAAAAGCAAAAAATTTCAGAATTGCACCTTGCAATGCGGAGAAATTACTGTTTGTGCATTTACAATATTCATTGATTTTTGCCATTGAAAAACATCCAGAAATGATTGAAGCTACTGACTGAATGAAAGGAGCTGGCATCTCACTCTCTTTGAATCTTCTTTATCATGCTAAGAGGAGCAGGAAAAAGCAAAAAATTTCAGAATTGCACCTTGCAATGCGGAGAAATTACTGTTTGTGCATTTACAATATTCATTGATTTTTGCCATTGAAAAACGTCCAGAAATGATTGAAGCTACTGACTGAATGAAAGGAGCTGGCATCTCACTCTCTTTGAATCTTCTTTATCATGCTAAGAGGAGCAGGAAAAAGCAAAAAATTTCAGAATTGCACCTTGCAATGCGGAGAAATTACTGTTTGTGCATTTACAATATTCATTAATTTTTGCCATTGAAAAACATCATGTTATTCATATCCCAGAAATGTTTGAAGCTACTGACTGAATGAAAGAAGCTGGCATCTCACTCTCTTTGAATCTTCTTTATCATGCTAAGAGGAGCAGGAAAAAGCAAAAAATTTCAGAATTGCACCTTGCAATGCGGAGAAATTACTGTTTGTGCATTTACAATATTCATTGATTTTTGCCATTGAAAAACGTCCAGAAATGATTGAAGCTACTGACTGAATGAAAGGAGCTGGCATCTCACTCTCTTTGAATCTTCTTTATCATGCTAAGAGGAGCAGGAAAAAGCAAAAAATTTCAGAATTGCACCTTGCAATGCGGAGAAATTACTGTTTGTGCATTTACAATATTCATTGATTTTTGCCATTGAAAAACATCATGTTATTCATATACCAGAAATGTTTGAAGCTACTGACTGAATGAAAGGAGCTGGCATCTCACTCTCTTTGAATCTTCTTTATCATGCTAAGAGGAGCAGGAAAAAGCAAAAAATTTCAGAATTGCACCTTGCAATGCGGAGAAATTACTGTTTGTGCATTTACAATATTCATTGATTTTTGCCATTGAAAAACATCATGTTATTCATATACCAGAAATGATTGAAGCTACTGACTGAATGAAAGGAGCTGGCATCTCACTCTCTTTGAATCTTCTTTATCATGCTGAGGAGCAGGAAAAAGCAAAAAATTTCAGAATTGCACCTTGCAATGCGGAGAAATTACTGTTTGTGCATTTACAATATTCATTGATTTTTGCATTGAAAAACGTCCAGAAATGACTGAAGCTACTGACTGAATGAAAGGAGCTGGCATCTCACTCTCTTTGAATCTTCTTTATCATGCTAAGAGGAGCAGGAAAAAGCAAAAAATTTCAGAATTGCATCTTGCAATGCGGAGAAATTACTGTTTGTGCATTTACAATATTCATTGATTTTTGCCATTGAAAAACGTCCAGAAATGATTGAAGCTACTGACTGAATGAAAGGAGCTGGCATCTCACTCTCTTTGAATCTTCTTTATCATGCTAAGAGGAGCAGGAAAAAGCAAAAAATTTCAGAATTGCACCTTGCAATGCGGAGAAATTACTGTTTGTGCATTTACAATATTCATTGATTTTTGCCATTGAAAAACATCATGTTATTCATATACCAGAAATGATTGAAGCTACTGACTGAATGAAAGGAGCTGGCATCTCACTCTCTTTGAATCTTCTTTATCATGCTAAGAGGAGCAGGAAAAAGCAAAAAATTTCAGAATTGCACCTTGCAATGCGGAGAAATTACTGTTTGTGCATTTACAATATTCATTGATTTTTGCCATTGAAAAACGTCCAGAAATGATTGAAGCTACTGACTGAATGAAAGGAGCTGGCATCTCACTCTCTTTGAATCTTCTTTATCATGCTAAGAGGAGCAGGAAAAAGCAAAAAATTTCAGAATTGCACCTTGCAATGCGGAGAAATTACTGTTTGTGCATTTACAATATTCATTGATTTTTGCCATTGAAAAACGTCCAGAAATGATTGAAGCTACTGACTGAATGAAAGGAGCTGGCATCTCACTCTCTTTGAATCTTCTTTATCATGCTAGGATTAGCAGGAAAAAGCAAAAAATTTCAGAATTGCACCTGGCAATGTGGAGATATTACTGTTTGTGCATTTACAATATTCATTGAATTTTGCCATTGAAAAACGTCCAGAAATGTTTGAAGCTACTGACTGAATGAAAGGAGCTGGCATCTCACTCTATTTGAATCTTCTTTATCATGCTAGGATTAGCAGGAAAAAGCAAAAAATTTCAGAATTGCACCTTGCAATGTGGAGATATTACTGTTTGTGCATTTACAATATTCATTGATTTTTGCCATTGAAAAACGTCCAGAAATGTTTATACCAGAAATGTTTGAAGCTACTGACTGAATGAAAGGAGCTGGCATCTCACTCTCTTTGAATCTTCTTTATCATGCTAAGAGGAGCAGGAAAAAGCAAAAAATTTCAGAATTGCACCTTGCAATGCGGAGAAATTACTGTTTGTGCATTTACAATATTCATTGATTTTTGCCATTGAAAAACGTCCAGAAATAATTGAAGCTACTGACTGAATGAAAGGAGCTGGCATCTCACTCTCTTTGAATCTTCTTTATCATGCTAAGAGGAGCAGGAAAAAGCAAAAAATTTCAGAATTGCACCTTGCAATGCGGAGAAATTACTGTTTGTGCATTTACAATATTCATTGATTTTTGCCATTGAAAAACATCATGTTATTCATATACCAGAAATGATTGAAGCTACTGACTGAATGAAAGGAGCTGGCATCTCACTCTCTTTGAATCTTCTTTATCATGCTAAGAGGAGCAGGAAAAAGCAAAAAATTTCAGAATTGCACCTTGCAATGCGGAGAAATTACTGTTTGTGCATTTACAATATTCATTGATTTTTGCCATTGAAAAACGTCCAGAAATGATTGAAGCTACTGACTGAATGAAAGGAGCTGGCATCTCACTCTCTTTGAATCTTTTTTATCATGCTAAGAGGAGCAGGAAAAAGCAAAAAATTTCAGAATTGCATCTTGCAATGCGGAGAAATTACTGTTTGTGCATTTACAATATTCATTGATTTTTGCCATTGAAAAACGTCCAGAAATGATTGAAGCTACTGACTGAATGAAAGGAGCTGGCATCTCACTCTCTTTGAATCTTCTTTATCATGCTAAGAGGAGCAGGAAAAAGCAAAAAATTTCAGAATTGCACCTTGCAATGCGGAGAAATTACTGTTTGTGCATTTACAATATTCATTGATTTTTGCCATTGAAAAACGTCCAGAAATGATTGAAGCTACTGACTGAATGAAAGGAGCTGGAATCTCACTCTCTTTGAATCTTCTTTATCATGCTAAGAGGAGCAGGAAAAAGCAAAAAATTTCAGAATTGCAACTTGCAATGCGGAGAAATTACTGTTTGTGCATTTACAATATTCATTGATTTTTGCCATTGAAAAACATCATGTTATTCATATACCAGAAATGATTGAAGCTACTGACTGAATGAAAGGAGCTGGCATCTCACTCTCTTTGAATCTTCTTTATCATGCTAAGAGGAGCAGGAAAAAGCCAAAAATTTCAGAATTGCACCTTGCAATGCGGAGAAATTACTGTTTGTGCATTTACAATATTCATTGATTTTTGCCATTGAAAAACATCATGTTATTCATATACCAGAAATGATTGAAGCTACTGACTGAATGAAAGGAGCTGGCATCTCACTCTCTTTGAATCTTCTTTATCATGCAAAGAGGAGCAGGAAAAAGCAAAAAATTTCAGAATTGCACCTTGCAATGCGGAGAAATTACTGTTTGTGCATTTACAATATTCATTGATTTTTGCCATTGAAAAACGTCCAGAAATGATTGAAGCTACTGACTGAATGAAAGGAGCTGGCATCTCACTCTCTTTGAATCTTCTTTATCATGCTAAGAGGAGCAGGAAAAAGCAAAAAATTTCAGAATTGCACCTTGCAATGCGGAGAAATTACTGTTTGTGCATTTACAATATTCACTGATTTTTGCCATTGAAAAACGTCCAGAAATGATTGAAGCAACTGACTGAATGAAAGGAGCTGGCATCTCACTCTCTTTGAATCTTCTTTATCATGCTAAGAGGAGCAGGAAAAAGCAAAAAATTTCAGAATTGCACCTTGCAATGCGGAGAAATTACTGTTTGTGCATTTACAATATTCATTGATTTTTGCCATTGAAAAACGTCCAGAAATAATTGAAGCTACTGACTGAATGAAAGGAGCTGGCATCTCACTCTCTTTGAATCTTCTTTATCATGCTAAGAGGAGCAGGAAAAAGCAAAAAATTTCAGAATTGCAACTTGCAATGCGGAGAAATTACTGTTTGTGCATTTACAATATTCATTGATTTTTGCCATTGAAAAACATCATGTTATTCATATACCAGAAATGATTGAAGCTACTGACTGAATGAAAGGAGCTGGCATCTCACTCTCTTTGAATCTTCTTTATCATGCTAAGAGGAGCAGGAAAAAGCAAAAAATTTCAGAATTGCACCTTGCAATGCGGAGAAATTACTGTTTGTGCATTTACAATATTCATTGATTTTTGCCATTGAAAAACGTCCAGAAATGATTGAAGCTACTGACTGAATGAAAGGAGCTGGCATCTCACTCTCTTTGAATCTTCTTTATCATGCTAAGAGGAGCAGGAAAAAGCAAAAAATTTCAGAATTGCACCTTGCAATGCGGAGAAATTACTGTTTGTGCTTTTACAATATTCATTGATTTTTGCCATTGAAAAACATCATGTTATTCATATACCAGAAATGTTTGAAGCTACTGACTGAATGAAAGGAGCTGGCATCTCACTCTCTTTGAATCTTCTTTATCATGCTAAGAGGAGCAGGAAAAAGCAAAAAATTTCAGAATTGCACCTTGCAATGCGGAGAAATTACTGTTTGTGCATTTACAATATTCATTGATTTTTGCCATTGAAAAATGTCCAGAAATGATTGAAGCTGCTGACTGAATGAAAGGAGCTGGCATCTCACTCTCTTTGAATCTTCTTTATCATGCTAAGAGGAGCAGGAAAAAGCAAAAAATTTCCGAATTGCACCTTGCAATGCGGAGAAATTACTGTTTGTGCATTTACAATATTCATTGATTTTTGCCATTGAAAAACATCATGTTATTCATATACCAGAAATGATTGAAGCTACTGACTGAATGAAAGGAGCTGGCATCTCACTCTCTTTGAATCTTCTTTATCATGCTAAGAGGAGCAGGAAAAAGCAAAAAATTTCAGAATTGCACCTTGCAATGCGGAGAAATTACTGTTTGTGCATTTACAATATTCATTGATTTTTGCCATTGAAAAACGTCCAGAAATGATTGAAGCTACTGACTGAATGAAAGGAGCTGGCATCTCACTCTCTTTGAATCTTCTTTATCATGCTAAGAGGAGCAGGAAAAAGCAAAAAATTTCAGAATTGCACCTTGCAATGCGGAGAAATTACTGTTTGTGCATTTACAATATTCATTGATTTTTGCCATTGAAAAACGTCCAGAAATGATTGAAGCTACTGACTGAATGAAAGGAGCTGGCATCTCACTCTCTTTGAATCTTCTTTATCATGCTAAGAGGAGCAGGAAAAAGCAAAAAATTTCAGAATTGCACCTTGCAATGCGGAGAAATTACTGTTTGTGCATTTACAATATTCATTGATTTTTGCCATTGAAAAACATCATGTTATTCATATACCAGAAATGTTTGAAGCTACTGACTGAATGAAAGGAGCTGGCATCTCACTCTCTTTGAATCTTCTTTATCATGCTAAGAGGAGCAGGAAAAAGCAAAAAATTTCAGAATTGCACCTTGCAATGCGGAGAAATTACTGTTTGTGCATTTACAATATTCATTGATTTTTGCCATTGAAAAACGTCCAGAAATGATTGAAGCTACTGACTGAATGAAAGGAGCTGGCATCTCACTCTCTTTGAATCTTCTTTATCATGCTAAGAGGAGCAGGAAAAAGCAAAAAATTTCAGAATTGCACCTTGCAATGCGGAGAAATTACTGTTTGTGCATTTACAATATTCATTGATTTTTGCCATTGAAAAACATCATGTTATTCATATACCAGAAATGATTGAAGCTACTGACTGAATGAAAGGAGCTGGCATCTCACTCTCTTTGAATCTTCTTTATCATGCTAAGAGGAGCAGGAAAAAGCAAAAAATTTCAGAATTGCACCTTGCAATGCGGAGAAATTACTGTTTGTGCATTTACAATATTCATTGATTTTTGCCATTGAAAAACGTCCAGAAATGATTGAAGCTACTGACTGAATGAAAGGAGCTGGCATCTCACTCTCTTTGAATCTTCTTTATCATGCTAAGAGGAGCAGGAAAAAGCAAAAAATTTCAGAATTGCACCTTGCAATGCGGAGAAATTACTGTTTGTGCATTTACAATATTCATTGATTTTTGCCATTGAAAAACGTCCAGAAATGATTGAAGCTACTGACTGAATGAAAGGAGCTGGCATCTCACTCTCTTTGAATCTTCTTTATCATGCTAAGAGGAGCAGGAAAAAGCAAAAAATTTCAGAATTGCACCTTGCAATGCGGAGAAATTACTGTTTGTGCATTTACAATATTCATTGATTTTTGCCATTGAAAAACATCATGTTATTCATATACCAGAAATGATTGAAGCTACTGACTGAATGAAAGGAGCTGGCATCTCACTCTCTTTGAATCTTCTTTATCATGCTAAGAGGAGCAGGAAAAAGCAAAAAATTTCAGAATTGCACCTTGCAATGCGGAGAAATTACTGTTTGTGCATTTACAATATTCATTGATTTTTGCCATTGAAAAACGTCCAGAAATGATTGAAGCTACTGACTGAATGAAAGGAGCTGGCATCTCACTCTCTTTGAATCTTCTTTATCATGCTAAGAGGAGCAGGAAAAAGCAAAAAATTTCAGAATTGCACCTTGCAATGCGGAGAAATTACTGTTTGTGCATTTACAATATTCATTGATTTTTGCCATTGAAAAACGTCCAGAAATGATTGAAGCTACTGACTGAATGAAAGGAGCTGGCATCTCACTCTCTTTGAATCTTCTTTATCATGCTAAGAGGAGCAGGAAAAAGCAAAAAATTTCAGAATTGCAACTTGCAATGCGGAGAAATTACTGTTTGTGCATTTACAATATTCATTGATTTTTGCCATTGAAAAACATCATGTTATTCATATACCAGAAATGATTGAAGCTACTGACTGAATGAAAGGAGCTGGCATCTCACTCTCTTTGAATCTTCTTTATCATGCTAAGAGGAGCAGGAAAAAGCAAAAAATTTCAGAATTGCACCTTGCAATGCGGAGAAATTACTGTTTGTGCATTTACAATATTCATTGATTTTTGCCATTGAAAAACATCATGTTATTCATATACCAGAAATGTTTGAAGCTACTGACTGAATGAAAGGAGCTGGCATCGCACTCTCTTTGAATCTTCTTTATCATGCTAAGAGGAGCAGGAAAAAGCAAAAAATTTCAGAATTGCACCTTGCAATGCGGAGAAATTACTGTTTGTGCATTTACAATATTCATTGATTTTTGCCATTGAAAAACGTCCAGAAATGATTGAAGCTACTGACTGAATGAAAGGAGCTGGCATCTCACTCTCTTTGAATCTTCTTTATCATGCTAAGAGGAGCAGGAAAATGCAAGAAATTTCAGAATTGCACCTTGCAATGCGGAGAAATTACTGTTTGTGCATTTACAATATTCATTGATTTTTGCCATTGAAAAACATCCAGAAATGATTGAAGCTACTGACTGAATGAAAGGAGCTGGCATCTCACTCTCTTTGAATCTTCTTTATCATGCTAAGAGGAGCAGGAAAAAGCCAAAAATTTCAGAATTGCACCTTGCAATGCGGAGAAATTACTGTTTGTGCATTTACAATATTCATTGATTTTTGCCATTGAAAAACATCATGTTATTCATATACCAGAAATGTTTGAAGCTACTGACTGAATGAAAGGAGCTGGCATCTCACTCTCTTTGAATCTTCTTTATCATGCTAAGAGGAGCAGGAAAAAGCAAAAAATTTCAGAATTGCACCTTGCAATGCGGAGAAATTACTGTTTGTGCATTTACAATATTCATTGATTTTTGCCATTGAAAAACGTCCAGAAATGATTGAAGCTACTGACTGAATGAAAGGAGCTGGCATCTCACTCTCTTTGAATCTTCTTTATCATGCTAAGAGGAGCAGGAAAAAGCAAAAAATTTCAGAATTGCACCTTGCAATGCGGAGAAATTACTGTTTGTGCATTTACAATATTCATTGATTTTTGCCATTGAAAAACATCATGTTATTCATATACCAGAAATGATTGAAGCTACTGACTGAATGAAAGGAGCTGGCATCTCACTCTCTTTGAATCTTCTTTATCATGCTAAGAGGAGCAGGAAAAAGCAAAAAATTTCAGAATTGCACCTTGCAATGCGGAGAAATTACTGTTTGTGCATTTACAATATTCATTGATTTTTGCCATTGAAAAACGTCCAGAAATGATTGAAGCTACTGACTGAATGAAAGGAGCTGGCATCTCACTCTCTTTGAATCTTCTTTATCATGCTAAGAGGAGCAGGAAAAAGCAAAAAATTTCAGAATTGCACCTTGCAATGCGGAGAAATTACTGTTTGTGCATTTACAATATTCATTGATTTTTGCCATTGAAAAACGTCCAGAAATGATTGAAGCTACTGACTGAATGAAAGGAGCTGGCATCTCACTCTCTTTGAATCTTCTTTATCATGCTAAGAGGAGCAGGAAAAAGCAAAAAATTTCAGAATTGCAACTTGCAATGCGGAGAAATTACTGTTTGTGCATTTACAATATTCATTGATTTTTGCCATTGAAAAACATCATGTTATTCATATACCAGAAATGATTGAAGCTACTGACTGAATGAAAGGAGCTGGCATCTCACTCTCTTTGAATCTTCTTTATCATGCTAAGAGGAGCAGGAAAAAGCAAAAAATTTCAGAATTGCACCTTGCAATGCGGAGAAATTACTGTTTGTGCATTTACAATATTCATTGATTTTTGCCATTGAAAAACATCATGTTATTCATATACCAGAAATGTTTGAAGCTACTGACTGAATGAAAGGAGCTGGCATCGCACTCTCTTTGAATCTTCTTTATCATGCTAAGAGGAGCAGGAAAAAGCAAAAAATTTCAGAATTGCACCTTGCAATGCGGAGAAATTACTGTTTGTGCATTTACAATATTCATTGATTTTTGCCATTGAAAAACGTCCAGAAATGATTGAAGCTACTGACTGAATGAAAGGAGCTGGCATCTCACTCTCTTTGAATCTTCTTTATCATGCTAAGAGGAGCAGGAAAATGCAAGAAATTTCAGAATTGCACCTTGCAATGCGGAGAAATTACTGTTTGTGCATTTACAATATTCATTGATTTTTGCCATTGAAAAACATCCAGAAATGATTGAAGCTACTGACTGAATGAAAGGAGCTGGCATCTCACTCTCTTTGAATCTTCTTTATCATGCTAAGAGGAGCAGGAAAAAGCCAAAAATTTCAGAATTGCACCTTGCAATGCGGAGAAATTACTGTTTGTGCATTTACAATATTAATTGATTTTTGCCATTGAAAAACATCATGTTATTCATATACCAGAAATGATTGAAGCTACTGACTGAATGAAAGGAGCTGGCATCTCACTCTCTTTGAATCTTCTTTATCATGCAAAGAGGAGCAGGAAAAAGCAAAAAATTTCAGAATTGCACCTTGCAATGCGGAGAAATTACTGTTTGTGCATTTACAATATTCATTGATTTTTGCCATTGAAAAACGTCCAGAAATGATTGAAGCTACTGACTGAATGAAAGGAGCTGGCATCTCACTCTCTTTGAATCTTCTTTATCATGCTAAGAGGAGCAGGAAAAAGCAAAAAATTTCAGAATTGCACCTTGCAATGCGGAGAAATTACTGTTTGTGCATTTACAATATTCACTGATTTTTGCCATTGAAAAACGTCCAGAAATGATTGAAGCAACTGACTGAATGAAAGGAGCTGGCATCTCACTCTCTTTGAATCTTCTTTATCATGCTAAGAGGAGCAGGAAAAAGCAAAAAATTTCAGAATTGCACCTTGCAATGCGGAGAAATTACTGTTTGTGCATTTACAATATTCATTGATTTTTGCCATTGAAAAACGTCCAGAAATAATTGAAGCTACTGACTGAATGAAAGGAGCTGGCATCTCACTCTCTTTGAATCTTCTTTATCATGCTAAGAGGAGCAGGAAAAAGCAAAAAATTTCAGAATTGCAACTTGCAATGCGGAGAAATTACTGTTTGTGCATTTACAATATTCATTGATTTTTGCCATTGAAAAACATCATGTTATTCATATACCAGAAATGTTTGAAGCTACTGACTGAATGAAAGGAGCTGGCATCTCACTCTCTTTGAATCTTCTTTATCATGCTAAGAGGAGCAGGAAAAAGCAAAAAATTTCAGAATTGCACCTTGCAATGCGGAGAAATTACTGTTTGTGCATTTACAATATTCATTGATTTTTGCCATTGAAAAACGTCCAGAAATGATTGAAGCTACTGACTGAATGAAAGGAGCTGGCATCTCACTCTCTTTGAATCTTCTTTATCATGCTAAGAGGAGCAGGAAAAAGCAAAAAATTTCAGAATTGCACCTTGCAATGCGGAGAAATTACTGTTTGTGCATTTACAATATTCATTGATTTTTGCCATTGAAAAACATCATGTTATTCATATACCAGAAATGATTGAAGCTACTGACTGAATGAAAGGAGCTGGCATCTCGCTCTCTTTGAATCTTCTTTATCATGCTAAGAGGAGCAGGAAAAAGCAAAAAATTTCAGAATTGCACCTTGCAATGCGGAGAAATTACTGTTTGTGCATTTACAATATTCATTGATTTTTGCCATTGAAAAACGTCCAGAAATGATTGAAGCTACTGACTGAATGAAAGGAGCTGGCATCTCACTCTCTTTGAATCTTCTTTATCATGCTAAGAGGAGCAGGAAAAAGCAAAAAATTTCAGAATTGCACCTTGCAATGTGGAGAAATTACTGTTTGTGCATTTACAATATTCATTGATTTTTGCCATTGAAAAACATCATGTTATTCATATACCAGAAATGATTGAAGCTACTGACTGAATGAAAGGAGCTGGCATCTCACTCTCTTTGAATCTTCTTTATCATGCTAAGAGGAGCAGGAAAAAGCAAAAAATTTCAGAATTGCACCTTGCAATGCGGAGAAATTACTGTTTGTGCATTTACAATATTCATTGATTTTTGCCATTGAAAAACGTCCAGAAATGATTGAAGCTACTGACTGAATGAAAGGAGCTGGCATCTCACTCTCTTTGAATCTTCTTTATCATGCTAAGAGGAGCAGGAAAAAGCAAAAAATTTCAGAATCGCACCTTGCAATGCGGAGAAATTACTGTTTGTGCATTTACAATATTCATTGATTTTTGCCATTGAAAAACGTCCAGAAATGATTGAAGCTACTGACTGAA
Source organism: Phyllobates terribilis (assembly GCF_046119375.1). Lineage (NCBI taxonomy): Eukaryota > Metazoa > Chordata > Amphibia > Anura > Dendrobatidae > Phyllobates > Phyllobates terribilis. Next base: position 232,921 of record NW_027364414.1, read on the forward strand.
TGAAAGGAGCTGGCATCTCACTCTCTTTGAATCTTCTTTATCATGCTAAGAGGAGCAGGAAAAAGCAAAAAATTTCAGAATTGCAACTTGCAATGCGGAGAAATTACTGTTTGTGCATTTACAATATTCATTGATTTTTGCCATTGAAAAACATCATGTTATTCATATACCAGAAATGATTGAAGCTACTGACTGAATGAAAGGAGCTGGCATCTCACTCTCTTTGAATCTTCTTTATCATGCTAAGAGGAGCAGGAAAAAGCAAAAAATTTCAGAATTGCACCTTGCAATGCGGAGAAATTACTGTTTGTGCATTTACAATATTCATTGATTTTTGCCATTGAAAAACATCATGTTATTCATATACCAGAAATGTTTGAAGCTACTGACTGAATGAAAGGAGCTGGCATCGCACTCTCTTTGAATCTTCTTTATCATGCTAAGAGGAGCAGGAAAAAGCAAAAAATTTCAGAATTGCACCTTGCAATGCGGAGAAATTACTGTTTGTGCATTTACAATATTCATTGATTTTTGCCATTGAAAAACGTCCAGAAATGATTGAAGCTGCTGACTGAATGAAAGGAGCTGGCATCTCACTCTCTTTGAATCTTCTTTATCATGCTAAGAGGAGCAGGAAAATGCAAGAAATTTCAGAATTGCACCTTGCAATGCGGAGAAATTACTGTTTGTGCATTTACAATATTCATTGATTTTTGCCATTGAAAAACATCCAGAAATGATTGAAGCTACTGACTGAATGAAAGGAGCTGGCATCTCACTCTCTTTGAATCTTCTTTATCATGCTAAGAGGAGCAGGAAAAAGCCAAAAATTTCAGAATTGCACCTTGCAATGCGGAGAAATTACTGTTTGTGCATTTACAATATTCATTGATTTTTGCCATTGAAAAACATCATGTTATTCATATACCAGAAATGATTGAAGCTACTGACTGAATGAAAGGAGCTGGCATCTCACTCTCTTTGAATCTTCTTTATCATGCAAAGAGGAGCAGGAAAAAGCAAAAAATTTCAGAATTGCACCTTGCAATGCGGAGAAATTACTGTTTGTGCATTTACAATATTCATTGATTTTTGCCATTGAAAAACGTCCAGAAATGATTGAAGCTACTGACTGAATGAAAGGAGCTGGCATCTCACTCTCTTTGAATCTTCTTTATCATGCTAAGAGGAGCAGGAAAAAGCAAAAAATTTCAGAATTGCACCTTGCAATGCGGAGAAATTACTGTTTGTGCATTTACAATATTCACTGATTTTTGCCATTGAAAAACGTCCAGAAATGATTGAAGCAACTGACTGAATGAAAGGAGCTGGCATCTCACTCTCTTTGAATCTTCTTTATCATGCTAAGAGGAGCAGGAAAAAGCAAAAAATTTCAGAATTGCACCTTGCAATGCGGAGAAATTACTGTTTGTGCATTTACAATATTCATTGATTTTTGCCATTGAAAAACGTCCAGAAATAATTGAAGCTACTGACTGAATGAAAGGAGCTGGCATCTCACTCTCTTTGAATCTTCTTTATCATGCTAAGAGGAGCAGGAAAAAGCAAAAAATTTCAGAATTGCAACTTGCAATGCGGAGAAATTACTGTTTGTGCATTTACAATATTCATTGATTTTTGCCATTGAAAAACATCATGTTATTCATATACCAGAAATGATTGAAGCTACTGACTGAATGAAAGGAGCTGGAATCTCACTCTCTTTGAATCTTCTTTATCATGCTAAGAGGAGCAGGAAAAAGCAAAAAATTTCAGAATGGCACCTTGCAATGCGGAGAAATTACTGTTTGTGCATTTACAATATTCATTGATTTTTGCCATTGAAAAACGTCCAGAAATGATTGAAGCTACTGACTGAATGAAAGGAGCTGGCATCTCACTCTCTTTGAATCTTCTTTATCATGCTAAGAGGAGCAGGAAAAAGCAAAAAATTTCAGAATTGCACCTTGCAATGCGGAGAAATTACTCTTTGTGCTTTTACAATATTCATTGATTTTTGCCATTGAAACACATCATGTTATTCATATACCAGAAATGTTTGAAGCTACTGACTGAATGAAAGGAGCTGGCATCTCACTCTCTTTGAATCTTCTTTATCATGCTAAGAGGAGCAGGAAAAAGCAAAACATTTCAGAATTGCACCTTGCAATGCGGAGAAATTACTGTTTGTGCATTTACAATATTCATTGATTTTTGCCATGGAAAAATGTCCAGAAATGATTGAAGCTGCTGACTGAATGAAAGGAGCTGGCATCTCACTCTCTTTGAATCTTCTTTATCATGCTAAGAGGAGCAGGAAAAAGCAAAAAATTTCAGAATTGCACCTTGCAATGCGGAGAAATTACTGTTTGTGCATTTACAATATTCATTGATTTTTGCCATTGAAAAACATCATGTTATTCATATACCAGAAATGATTGAAGCTACTGACTGAATGAAAGGAGCTGGCATCTCACTCTCTTTGAATCTTCTTTATCATGCTAAGAGGAGCAGGAAAAAGCAAAAAATTTCAGAATTGCACCTTGCAATGCGGAGAAATTACTGTTTGTGCATTTACAATATTCATTGATTTTTGCCATTGAAAAACGTCCAGAAATGATTGAAGCTACTGACTGAATGAAAGGAGCTGGCATCTCACTCTCTTTGAATCTTCTTTATCATGCTAAGAGGAGCAGGAAAAAGCAAAAAATTTCAGAATTGCACCTTGCAATGCGGAGAAATTACTGTTTGTGCATTTACAATATTCATTGATTTTTGCCATTGAAAAACGTCCAGAAATGATTGAAGCTACTGACTGAATGAAAGGAGCTGGCATCTCACTCTCTTTGAATCTTCTTTATCATGCTAAGAGGAGCAGGAAAAAGCAAAAAATTTCAGAATTGCACCTTGCAATGTGGAGAAATTACTGTTTGTGCATTTACAATATTCATTGATTTTTGCCATTGAAAAACATCATGTTATTCATATACCAGAAATGATTGAAGCTACTGACTGAATGAAAGGAGCTGGCATCTCACTCTCTTTGAATCTTCTTTATCATGCTAAGAGGAGCAGGAAAAAGCAAAAAATTTCAGAATTGCACCTTGCAATGCGGAGAAATTACTGTTTGTGCATTTACAATATTCATTGATTTTTGCCATTGAAAAACGTCCAGAAATGATTGAAGCTACTGACTGAATGAAAGGAGCTGGCATCTCACTCTCTTTGAATCTTCTTTATCATGCTAAGAGGAGCAGGAAAAAGCAAAAAATTTCAGAATTGCACCTTGCAATGCGGAGAAATTACTGTTTGTGCATTTACAATATTCATTGATTTTTGCCATTGAAAAACGTCCAGAAATGATTGAAGCTACTGACTGAATGAAAGGAGCTGGCATCTCACTCTCTTTGAATCTTCTTTATCATGCTAAGAGGAGCAGGAAAAAGCAAAAAATTTCAGAATTGCAACTTGCAATGCGGAGAAATTACTGTTTGTGCATTTACAATATTCATTGATTTTTGCCATTGA